>NW_027595466.1:0-22500 GCF_031162955.1 Sander vitreus | reverse complement strand
ACACACACACACACACACACACAGAGACACACACACACAGACACACACAGACACACACAAACTCACAGACACACAGACACACAGACACACACACACACACACACACACACACACACACACACACACACACACACACAATTGTAGAGAGCCTTCAGTGTCGGAGGATGAAACAAAACCGTGGCACAGGCGGAATTTTTGGTGTTACGCGTCTGCACACCGTAGGCTATAACCGCCCCTCCCCCACGCCACTGCCGTGGTTTCTGACCCGGAAATAGAAGCAGTCGGAAGCAACGGCGCCAAAAACAACAGCAACGACCCGAGCTAAACCGTTAATCCTGAGGGGTCAAACTCAGCTTCACTAAGAGCCAGACAACTTCACTACAGTTTGGGCCTCATAAAGCCCTAAAAACTCACCAAAAAAGTCCCTTAGCCATCATAGAGTAACGCGTTTAAAGCGCCCATATTCTGCTCATTTTCAGGTTCATAATAGTATTTAGAGGTTGTACCAGAACAGGTTTACATGGTTTCATTATCAAAACACCATATTTTAGTTGTACTGCTCATTGCTGCAGCTCCTCTTTTCACCCTGTGTTCAGGTCTCTGTTTTAGCTACAGAGTGAGACCTCTCACTGCTGGAACATCTTTGTTGGCAGTCGCACATGCTCAGTAGCTAGGTAAGGACTACACGCTCAGTAGCTAGGTAAGGACTACATGCTCAGTAGCTAGGTAAGGACTACACGCTCAGTAGCTAGGTGAGGACTACATGCTCAGTAGCTAGGTAAGGACTACATGCTCAGTAGCTAGGTAAGGACTACATGAGCTAGCTAGCTGTTTCTCCAACTTCAGTAGAACAAGGCAGGATTAGCTGGGAGACTTCTTCTAAACGAGGGAACACTTCCACCTTTGTGTGAATACCTGCAGAACAGGGACATGGAAGTAGTTCTTTTGGAGATTATGGTGAACTAGTGTGTGTTGTAGCAGTGTTCTGCCATTGAGAACGAGCTAGCATGCTAACGGTTAGCCCCCTAGCCCCCTCGTCTCAGCTAGTGACGTAGAAAGCCGTGCAGATGTTGACCAGCTGACCCGGAGACTGAAGACAGGACACATTCAGAAACCATATCTCACTCAGAACAGCATGGATGGTTGTTTTTCAAAGTCTGTATGTGTGTGGAAGCACCAGAGACACAAAATAACTCCCCAAATCCCAGAAAAAGGGATTTTTTCACAATATGGGCACTTTAAAGGAAGCTACCACACAGCCGACTTACATCCTGTTTCACGGCATCCTGTTTCAAATCCTGCATTGAGAGTTGGGTTAGTTCAGTTTAGTGGAGGAGGCAAGAACTGTCAAGAAGACCCATTTTTGGACAGACGAGGAGTCACGTTCTCCCCGCTTTCCAAGTTTATTTTTTGTTTGTTTGTTTGTTGACAGGATATTTAGGGCCCGAGCGCCGACAGCGGCGAAGGCCCTGTTGAAACTGAAGGAATTATTATTATTATTCTTTATCTGGCAAATGAATTGGCTTTTTGAGGGGCTTAACATATTCAAAAACTCACCACAATTGGCGGTCGCATCAAGTCTGGTGAGAAGTTACGTATTTTAAGGGTTTCGGGAATAGGCGCGCAAAAATGGCTCGCTAGCGCCCCCTACAAAGTTAAAAAAATGTAGCCCCTGCAGTGCGTTTAACGTAGACTCACGAAACTTGGTACACATATGTAGAATGTCAAGATGTACAGAAAACGTCATTGGAGCCATACCCTAAACCCAACAGGACAACAACAACAGTCCAGGCTTGAGGACATGTACAGGCCAACATTGACTTTTGGTCATAGCGCCCCCCGCTGGCAACAGGAAATCAGCCTTATATGACAAACATCATCCTATTTACATGAAACTTATAATGTGTGGTCTACATGTGATACTGAGACGCCCCCTATAATATAACCACGCCAGATGGTGTCATTGAACTCAGCAGAGAGTTTCTTTTTGAATGGTGATGGTTTGGCCCGCCCCCTATTGTTAAGCACCGCCCCTTTTCATAACTAATGACCTGTTTGATGTTGACTCTTGTGTGAGGTGTCGTTGAACTCAGCAGAGACTTCCTTTTTCATTGGTCATGGTTTGGCCCGCCCCCTATGCTTAAGCCACGCCCCCTTTCACAGCTAATGAACTGTATGATGTAGAGTCTTGTGTGAGGTATCATTGAACTCAGCAGAGAGTTCCCATTTTATTGGTAAAGATTTGCAGTGTCTGAGTGCCGTGCAAATGCACGGTCGCAAGGAGCGGTGTCTGCCAGTAACCCCGACGCCCGCAGAGGAGCAAGGGCCTGTCCATCGCTGCTTGCAGCTTTAATTATTTATTTTTTTTAATTGACATTTGTATCTGAGCGGAGAGAGAGAGAGCGAGGCCACTCACCGCTGGAGCAGGAGAGCATTCAGCTGCTCATGAGATGTCATTTTCTCCTGTTTCAAGACAAAAGTGACGTGTACGACTCGTTTTTACGGAGGTGAGGGAACAATCAGCTCCTGATTATTGGCTTCTGCATGCCTGGCTCCAGCTGCACCGGGCAGGAAATGTAATGACAGGGCTGCAGGCGAAAGGAGAAGGGGTGGGGGGGGGGGGGTCAGCACATTATCTCCGAACACAAAGCAGGAGGAAAATGAACAACTGTGTGATTTTGTATTTCAGTTCCAAGCTGCAAAAACAAAACCACTTTCCTGTCCTAATAGGTTTGTTTTTTCTCTCTCTCTGTTAGTCGCCATGTTTCACGCTAAGCTAATTAACTAATTATGAGAAATGGAGGTCCGTGTTCATCCAGGTGACAGCGCGGCCAGCCGTCAGATTTTATCAAACCAACGGATGGCAGGAACATTACAGCTCGATGTCGGTGCTGTTTCTGATTTACAGCCACACATAACCCAGTTATCAGGATTTTACCAGATAAAAGACGAGCTGCAGTTTGTTCCCCACAGTGACAACCAGTTCCTTAGTGGAACTGGTAGGAATCAGACTTCCCTCTCATTCCCCCTGCTCTGGTGTTTCCCCCCTCTCATTCCCCCTGCTCTGGCGTTTCTCCTCTCATTCCCCCTGCTCTGGTGTTTCCCCTCCTCATTCCCCCCTGCTCTGGTGTTCTCCCCTCTCATTCCCCCCTGCTCTGGTGTTCCCCTCTCATTCCCCCTGCTCTGGCGTTTCCCCTCTCATTCCCCCTTTCCCCCCTCTCATTCCCCCTGCTCTGGTGTTCCCCCTCTCATTCCCCCTTTCCCCCCTCTCATTCCCCCTGCTCTGGTGTTCCTCCTCTCATTCCCCCTGCTCTGGTGTTCCCCCCTCTCGTTCCCCCTGCTCTGGTGTTCCTCCTCTCGTTCCCCCTGCTCTGGTGTTCCCCCTCTCATTCCCCCTTCCCCTCCTCATTCCCCCTGCTCTGGCGTTTCTCCCCTCTCATTCCCCCTGCTCTGGTGTTTCCCCTCTCATTCCCCCCTGCTCTGGCGTTCCCCCTCTCATTCCCCCTGCTCTGGTGTTTCCCCCTCTCATTCCCCCCTGCTCTGGTGTTTCCCCCCCTCTCATTCCCCCTGCTCTGGTGTTTCCCCCCCTCTCATTCCCCCCTGCTCTGGCGTTCCCCCTCTCATTCCCCCTGCTCTGGTGTTTCCCCCTCTCATTCCCCCTGCTCTGGTGTTTCCCATCTCATTCCCCCTGCTCTGGCGTTTCCGAGCCCCTAAACCGGAGACCTTTGGCAGCACCAACACTGACGCCAATGTTTCTCCTCCTGATTGGGTCTTATCGGTCACGACATCTCGTTCTCTGAAACTTAAAGCTACAAACGTTACCATGGCAACTACCAGCAGTGGGCGGAGTCTCCGCGCTGCCTCCTGTTTATGTCCAGTATACCAGAATGATGATGAGATATGAGGTTATATATCAATATCTGTCGCCCGTCTCTTTTCTTTCTCTCTTTCTCCGTGAAATGAAGCTGCCTTCAGGTGCAAAGGATCTGAAGAAAAATGGTAACTGTGAAATATAAAGTCTACTTGTGCTACATTGGGGGTTTAAAGAACACAAAAGGACGTCGCACCACCCTGAACGCAGCTTCACGCTGAAGTACAGAGCTCACTTAAGATGATGCTCTGACGTCCCGTTTCCGTGAAGGCAGCACCGAGCTGCGCCAAACAAAGCTGACAGAAGCACAGAAGAGAGGAACAGTTATGATACACTGGCATATTTTAATGTTGCAGACCACTGTTTTTTGCAAGAAGTTTAAAGTGTAAACATGTATTGTTATTGTGAATCTTTGGTTTAAACTAGCCTTCAAACAAACGCCCCCCAAGGGCACCTCAACGCCCCCCTTTCCAAAATATTGCTTCCAGCGCTCCCCTTCATCTTCTGAACGCCCCCGTTTAGAAACACTGGATTAGATGAATCAATTGACAGACAGCGGTGGAAGAAGTATTTAGATCCCGTACCAAAGTAAAAGTACTGATAGAAAACTGTAAAAAATATTTATATACTTCGGTCAGTGCCTAAAAAGTATTGAATTTGGTACCTTGAGGCAATCCTTTTGCCCATCCTGACTCTCTTGTATCTTACAAAATGAATGGAACGATTGTTAGAAACTATGTACATCCTCTTGTGCATCATTTAACGTTGAACATTGTGAGCTGAACTCTGCTTCGTGTCGCGTTGTTCTCCGAGATCTCGCCACTGCTTTCACAATCAACTCACAGAGGTCAAGCCAGCAGATGACAGGATTAAAACCACAAAACAACCGTGATACATTGTCAAATGTAATGTCACTTTTGTTTGTTTGGTCAGGCTGATATCATGAAGTGGCGTATGTATGACGCGCCAATTGGTATGCCATTAATGGTGTGTTATCAAGACGCATACTCGCTTTTTAGGGTGTTTATCAACGCCCTTTGGCCTCCATTGACTTACATTACCTTGCGATTGCGTGTGTATTTACGAGAGTAGTATGGAAGGACGGAAATCCGTGTAGGGAGGTTGGTCGGGGGGGAGGATGGGTCAAACACAGGACTTTCACCAGGAGACCGGGGATCGTGTCCTGCGTGTGACGTTTCCTGAACCCAACCATTGCTTTCTTGTTTTCCTAAATCCAATCGTCTCGTTCTTCTTTTCCTAAACCCAACCCGAGCTCCAAATGCAACGTCCCGTTCTGGCGTTAACATACACGCGGAGAGCTCATAATAATAATAATGCGTACAGATAACACGCACCACTTGGCTTAAGAAAGTCATGATATCACGTTGAAATACCGAAAAAAAACAGGGACTGGGATTGACTTCAAACCACAGACTGTAAAACAAATAATGGACGAAGCTTCCGGGTCTGAAAAGTGAAGCCAATTAACAATGCTTTAGACGGTATTTTTTTCAGTGTTTTTGTCACGTTTTTTTGGATGTTTTTGGTTGCTTTGGTTTGGCCTCCATTGACTTACATTACCTTGCGATTGCGTGTGAATTGACGCCGTGGGAGGGAGGTTGGTTGGGGGTTGGATGGGTCAAACACAGGACTTTCACCCAGGAGAGCGGGGATCTTCTTTTCCTAAACCCAACCGTAGCCTCGTGATAACACACCACGTGGTGTGTATGTTTACGCTGTGACGTTGCAGACTGCCGTCCGCTGTATACGGCGTAGACATACACACGGCAAGCTCAAAATGCGCACAGATAACACGCCATTTGGCTTTAGGAAAGTGGCGTGTATGTTTACGCAAAGTCATGATGCCACGTTGGTTTGGTTACTGAACGGTTCGAGGGGCCTCTGGACAACAGCCTGTTTGAAAATGGCTCCGAAATACAACCAAGAGACACGAAACAACCAATGTTAGGAAACAATCCGATCAAGATAGTTTTGTGGTTCTTGTGGAAAGCAATTAGGAGCTCGGAGACCAAAATAACACGAAGCAGGGTTCACTTCAACAATGTTCCAAAGGTTGAATGAGACACACAAGGATATATACATTTTCTAACAAGCGCTTTGTTCACTTAGATGACGTGAGAGTAGAAAGATAAGAAAGAGGCTGCAGAGGAAAGGGGGATTGGTTTAAGGTTGGTTCACGCAGATAGATGTGGCCTGTGTTTTTTTTGCTGTGGCCTGGAGAAGGCGTCCGCACAGCAGACAGAAACAGAGTGGACAAGCTCATCAAGAAGGCCGGCTAGAGACAGTCCGGCAGGTGGCAGGGGCCAGAACATTAAATAAACTAGGATCATTTCCTGCAAAGGATTAATAAAAGGATCTATCTATAAATCTTCAGGAAGGAAAACAGTGTAACAATGTATGATACGAATGTATAATATATCAAATTCACAATAACCAAAGCGAGAAAAAGTCCACCAACTCCGCAGCCTTTATCTCCACGCTCCAACTAAACAAATACGGAGAGAACTCGTGAAGGTCTTGATTACTTTTAATGAAACATCCCAATCAGATCAAAAGCATCAGCATGAAAGACCTTGTCCTTTCTGAATAGTTTACTAATGTTGGGAGTAAAGGACGCTGGAGAAAAGCTTCTCTGCACCAACAACACATTAATGCTCCCGCTAATCATCCTTCTTCTCTAAAACGTAAGCGGCCTATTCATCAATGTCTGCCATTCAGAAACTCGTCATGGCGTCCTACCGTCAAAGAGGGACACCCAGGTCATGTTTTTATTATATTCTTATAGTCTGTTTTGCTGCAGCTCGGCACAGACTCCTACGCCTACCGTCCACTAGAAGACTTTGAACAGACTTTAAAAAGACTATCGCTTACCGCTTTGTTCCAGACAGAAACATCTCAACATTGATAAGGGTTGTTTCCTAACAAAGGGAATGAGAGACTGGGCTCTCCGGAAGCCTTAAAATGGCGACTGTGTGACGCTCCAAAGCAACTAATGCCTACCATACACTGGGAGACTCTAAACAGACTTTGAAAAGACTTTGAGGGGTTGAAACCGAGACTTTGAGGGGTTGAGACCGAGACAAGACCGAGACTTTGAGGGGTTGAGACCGAGACAAGACCGAGACTTTGAGGGGTTGAGACCAAGACAAAACTGAGACTTTGAGGGGTTGAGACCAAGACAAAACTGAGACTTTGAGGGGTTGAGACCCAGTCAAGACCAAGACTTTGAGGGGTTGAGACCCAGTCAAGACCAAGACTTTGAGGGGTTGAGACCCAGTCCAGACCAAGACTTTAAGGGGTTGAGACTGAGACAAAACTGAGACTTTGAGGGGTTGAGACCCAGTCAAGACCAAGACTTTGAGGGGTTGAGACCAAGACAAGACCGAGACTTTGAGGGGTTGAGACAGAGAGAAGACCGAGACTTTGAGGGGTTGAGACCGAGACAAGACAGAGACTTTGAGGGGTTGAGACAGAGACAAGACCAAGACTTTGAGGGGTTGAGACAGAGACAAGACCAAGACTTTGAGGGGTTGAGACCCAGTCAAGACCAAGACTTTGAGGGGTTGAGACCGAGAGAAGACCGAGACTTTGAGGGGTTGAGACAGAGAGAAGACCGAGACTTTGAGGGGTTGAGACCGAGACAGAACCAAGACTTTGAGGGGTTGAGACCAAGTCAAGACCAAGACTTTGAGGGGTTGAGACCGAGACAAAACTGAGACTTTGAGGGGTTGCGTCAAGACCAGAGCAGTGCGAGTCCAACACTGCATGCCACAATAAAATGTGGAAAATACTAACCATAGGCACTCCTCAAACTGATCTGAAAGATCCACATTCCCATAAAAAACACCGACAGAAAACAAATTAAGATTCTTCTTCATTCACCTCTTTTATTACCATACGACTAGTCTCGCATTGCCAGACCTTCCTCCACAGCCCTGCGGAGGAGGGTCTGACTAGTCCACACAGCATTTCTGAATGGGAGATAAACATGCTCTGGTTTATTGGCATTTCTTTAAACCAATCACAATCGTCTTGGGCTGATGGAGCCACGGTGCCTCTGCAACATAGCATCGGGAAGGAGCTTGTTTTGGTGGAACATGTGTACGTTCAAAAGTTGTTTTTGTTGTGCAACAGAAAACTCAGATTGGACAGATTACCCTGCAGAGATTTGAGGAGCAGTTAACCATAGTCCTCATTAATCCACCAGAGTTTAAACACAACACAGAGAAAGAGGAAGGGGACGGACATCCGGCCGAAAAGTGCGACTTCCGGCGGAATTTCCGCCAACAACGGAGCAATCCTGCAAGTAGAGCGTCGTAGATATAGACTACCATACATGTATCATGAGAAATGCCTTGATAAAATAATCAAAATGCAGTTGTGTCTTGAAATAAAATCCTGAGTCATTTTTATCTGAGACCGAGACAAGGCCAAGAAATTATTTACAATTTATAACAATATTATATATCAGCTATAAAATCACAAAACATAATATATATTATACAGGGATGCACAGAATCCAGGATTCCTGCTTCTGATTGGGCTGAATATTGGGCTTTTTGACGGGGTTGGGTTTCTGCTGAACCCTACGCTGTCACTACTCGCGCTACGCTGGTCGACGTAATGACGGCGCCGTTGATTACGGGAAGGTGTTTACGTAGGTGGAGCGAGGCTGAGAGGAAGTGGAAATGGAACTGGTGAGCAGAAAAAGTGTTGTTTGGCAGTACTTTCAGTCAAAAGAAGGCCATTCAAGTCCAGCTACATGTTCAATTTGCAATGCTGATTAGTCTGGTGGTGGCGAGGACCCTAAACAATACACAACATCACCGCTGTTACAACATCTGGTATGAAACATCTGGAAGAATACGAGCTGAGCATGAAGGAATCTACAGACAGCAGCCAGAATGCAGCAACTTCAGGTACGGCAAAGGAAGGACAGTCACTGTTTACTTCATTAATGTGTTGACTGTGTTCATGGACTGAGGACGGGACGAGGACTCAGCAGAACCTCAACCAGGGGATTCAGGATTCAGCAGAACCCCAAAAATCTGGATTCGGTGCATCCCTAATCTTATAATATTAATATGTAATATTGTCCTGCAGTTTGGCCTGAACTCATAAAAGGGTGCAGGAAGTTTGTCAGTTATTTGGGAGAAATTAAAGCCTTTATGGTTTGTAAATAATATAAATGTTGAACATTGAAAAGCTGAATAGATTTAAGGATCAAACAGGTTGATGTCACGTCTTGCTTCTCTTGTGTTTGTCCCGCAGCACAGTTTGTATTTTCTTCTCTTGTGATCTCTTAATTAAATGAACGCAGGTTTTTCAGGAAGTATAAATAAAACCTCCAGACTTCACCGAGCGGAAAAGTGAAAACAAGCAAACAGAAAATTGTTTAAAATGAATTGTTTTGTGTCAAGACGTCCACTCCAGTGGATCAATATGTGTCCTGTTTGTGATTACACTTTGTTTCTCCTGCAGAAGCAGATGGAGACTTATATTCATACCTCTCACCCACTTCCATCCCTTCTTTTCTCATATGCTTCCATCCTCTTTGGTTTGATTTCCTGTCTTCAGGGTCAGCCCTATGTTCCCACAGCCCAATGGTCCCACAGCCCTATGTTCCCACAGCCCTATCCTCCCACAGCACTATGTTCCCACAGCCCAATGGTCCCACAGCCCTATGTTCCCACAGCCCTATGTTCCCACAGCCCTATGTTCCCACCGCCCAATAGTCCCACAGCCCAATGGTCCTACAGCCCTATGTTCCCACCGCCCAATGGTCCCACAGCCCAATGGTCCTACAGCCCAATGTTCCCACAGCCCTATGTTCCCACAACCCTATGTTCCCACAGCCCTATGTTCCCACCGCCCTATGGTCCTACAGCCCTATGTTCCTACAGCCCTATGGTCCCACAGCCCTATGTTCCCACAGCCCAATGTTCCCACGGCTCTATGTTCCCACAGCCCTATGTTCCCACAGCCCTATGTTCCTACAGCCCTATGGTCCCACAGCCCAATGGTCCCACATCCCAATGGTCCCACATTTCTAAGATTTTTCTTAAAATTAGGCCCTATGTTCCCACCGTTTTGTTAGGGTTAGGGAATAATAGGTTGGGGTGTAATCAGCCTCCAAATTGGGAGAAAGGAGGATGAAATCTGATACAAATTTATGAAAAAGTAAATGTGGGAACATAGGGCCTAACATAGGGCTGTGGGACCCTTGGGCTGTGGGACCATTGGGCTGTAGGAACATAGGGCTGTGGGACCATAGGGCTGTGGGACCATTGGGCTGTGGGACCATTGGGCTGTGGGACCATAGGGCTGTGGGACCATTGGGCTGTGGGACCATTGGGCTGTAGGAACATAGGGCTGTGGGACCATAGGGCTGTGGGACCATAGGGCTGTGGGACCATTGGGCTGTGGGAACATAGGGCTGTGGGACCATTGGGCTGTAGGGACCATAGGGCTGTGGGAACATAGGGCTGTAGGACCATTGGGCTGTGGGACCATTGGGCTGTGGGAACATAGGGCTGTGGGACCATAGGGCTGTGGGACCATTGGGCTGTGGGACCATTGGGCTGTGGGACCACTGGGCTGCGGGAACATAGGCATAAAAAAGCAGAAAAGTACAATGTGATATACAAAGTATAGACAGGACAAGAAATATACTGCAGTGTAGACAGTAGTGTACAGCTGGTTAACAGAAGGTAGTTTAAATATAAATATGTGCAGTGTATTAGCAGTTACCTTATAAGAACAGAATAAATAAATGTAATATGAACAATGTATGGACAACATGTACAGATATGTGCAATGTAGTAGCAGTAGCATATACGTGGAATACAGTACATACTAGTACAGAGCTTTCCCTTTCAGAGCTATATGTATGAATGCTTCATGAGAACAGCCTGCTATATTACAAGAAGGACAATCAGGAATTCATGTTATGATAGTCATTAGATTCTTCCTAGTTTAACTGGAGTTGTAGTTGCAGTTATAATTTTTAAATAGATAACATGCAACAACCCAGTTTCTGCTGTCACCTTAAATCATGTGAAAAGTTAGCAGGAAAGTTAAGTGTGTGTGTGTGTGTGTGTGTGACACAGAGAAACACATTTGTGAAGACACACATGAATGTTTCAGTGAGGATTATGTAATTTTGGAGATATATATACACACACACACACACACACACACAGCATGCACTCATGCGTGCCAGTGCCTTTCCTCCTCTGTGTAACAATGTGCAAGTCCTGATGTTTCGTCCAATGAGATCAGAACATAACCTTGACTCACCGTATGAACATCAGCAGCTTGACTTCCCGCCAGCCACCGCCTTCATATGGGGGAAACATCAACACGTGTGTGTGTGTGTGTGATATGTGAAGCTAACGTGTGTGTGTGTGTGTGTGTGTGTGTGTGTGTGTGTGTGTGTGTGTGTGTGTGTGTGTGTGTGTGTGTGTGAGAATCTCTAATTCTTTAAATGAACCCTGAGATAATCTCATTGGGTTCGTGGGCGGACACAGCGTGACGGCGCCTGAGGCCGGGACCTGCTGCCCGCCACACTGACATCACATTATCTCACTGCTCCTGTCGACTCTGTGCAGCTTCAGCTGCGTTTTTTAAGATTTTCCGCCTCTGGTTATTTACATCTACACGTTTGAAAAACTTGCAGAGAATCAGCCGTAAAAAACTGTGTGGGAGAGTGGAACAAAACGCTTACCGCGAGGGTTACATCTCAGCTCTTTGAAGAGAGCAGAAATTAAATGAACGTGTCAGGGAGACCGGAGTTTTCTCTGATAAACTAATTACAAAGCGTCCCACTGAAGGCAGGAAACAAGAGAGGACATTGCTCTCGAACAACCGGAGACCTATCGAAGGAGCATGAGGCTATTTCTGCACATTATTTCCAAACTGTCCACTTCGCTGCTGACAGTGGGGACTGCCCATTTCTCCGACGCTCCATTGTTCCGACCTCACAATAACCCGAAAAATTCCCTTTGGTCCTACAGCCCACTAGTCCCACGTCCCTTTGTTTCGGAAAAAATAAACCCTCTGCTCAGACATCCCATTGTTCCGACCATATAGGGTTAGGGACAATTATTTATAATATTTCTTTAGGAATTTTGCCTTGTTTAACATTTAACGTTTCCTGCCAAGATGAGGCGTCTTCTCAATGATGAAGTTAGTTTCACATTGGTTATTGCGGGGATATGCACCATTCCTGTTCATTATCATTGCAGGCTTATGGAAATATACACTCACCTAAAGGATTATTAGGAACACCTGTTAAATTTCTCGTTAATGCAATGATCTAATCAACCAATCATATGGCAGCTGCTTCAATGCATTCAGGGGTGTGGTCCCGGTCTAGACAATCTCCTGAACTCCAAACTGATTGTCAGAATGGGAACGAAAGGTGATCTAAGCAACTGTGAGCATGGCATGGTTGGAGTATTTCACAATCTGCTCAGTTGCTGGGATTTTCACGCCCAACCATTTCTAGGGTTTACAAAGAATGGGCCGACTGATTCCAGCTGATAGAAGATCAACCGAGGTGTGCAGCAAAGCATTTGTGAAGCCACAACATGCACAACCTTGAGGTGGATGGGCTACAGCAGCAGAAGACCCCACCGGGTACCACTCATCTCCACTAAAAATAGGACAATTAGGCTACAATTTGCACGGGCTCACCAAAGTTGGACAGCTGAAGACTGTAAAAATGTTGCCTGGTCTGATGAGTCTCGATTTCTGTTGAGACATTCAGATGGTAGAGTCAGAATTTGGCGTAAACAGAATGAGAACATGGATCCGTCATGCCTTGTTACTACTGGGCAGGCTGCTGCTGGTGGTGGTGTAATGGTGTAGGGGATCCGTCATGCCTTGTTACCACTCGGCAGGCTGGTGGTGGTGGTGTAATGGTGTGGGGGATCCGTCATGCCTTGTTACCACTGGCCAGCCAGTGGTGTAATGGTGTGGGGGATCCGTCATGCCTTGTTACCACTGGGCAGGCTGGTGGTGGTGGTGTAATGGTGTGGGGGATCCGTCATGCCTTGTTACCACTGGGCAGGCTGGTGGTGGTGGTGTAATGGTGTGGGGGATCCGTCATGCCTTGTTACCACTGGGCAGGCTGCTGGTGGTGGTGTAATGGTGTGGGGGATCCGTCATGCCTTGTTACCACTGGGCCAGGCAGTGGTGGTGTAATGGTGTGGGGGATCCGTCATGCCTTGTTACCACTGGTCAGGCTGCTGGTGGTGGTGGTGTAATGGTGTAGGGGATCCGTCATGCCTTGTTACCACTGGGCAGGCTGGTGGTGGTGGTGTAATGGTGTGGGGGATCGTCATGCCTTGTTACCACTGGTCAGGCTGCTGGTAGTGGTGGTGGTGTAATGGTGTGGGGGATCCGTCATGCCTTGTTACCACTGGGCAGGCTGCTGGTGGTGGTGGTGTAATGGTGTGGGGGATCCGTCATGCCTTGTTACCACTGGTCAGGCTGCTGGTGGTGGTGGTGTAATGGTGTGGGGGATCCGTCATGCCTTGTTACCACTGGTCAGGCTGCTGCTGCTGTTGCTGGTGGTGGTGTAATGGTGTGAGGGATGCTATCCTATCAATATGGGCCACCATTTATAAAGAATGCTTCCAGCACCTTGTTGAATCAATGACACAAAGAATTAAGGCAGTTCTGAAGGCGAAAGGGGGTCAAACACGGTATTAGTATGGTGTTCCTAATAATCCTTTAGGTGAGTGTAAATACATATCCAACCCAAAACTAACTTGTTGGACTTTGGACTTAGCCAACATTTTTATTTCAGTTTTTCAAAAGATAGGCTAAACATTTAAATGTGTTAAAGCGCCCATATTACGCTCATTTTCAGGTTCATAATAGTATTTAGAGGTTGTACCAGAATAGGTTTACATGGTTTCATTATCAAAAAATACCATATTGTTGTTGTACTGCTCATTGCTGCAGCTCCTCTTTTCACCCTGTGTTCAGGTCTCTGTTTTAGCTACAGAGTGAGACCTCTCACTGCTGGAACATCTTTGTTGGGAGTCGCACATGCTCAGTAGCTAGGTAAGGACTACATGCGCTCAGTAGCTAGGTAAGGACTACACGCTCAGTAGCTAGGTAAGGACTACGCGCTCAGTAGCTAGGTAAGGACTACACGCTCAGTAGCTAGGTAAGGACTACACGCTCAGTAGCTAGGTAAGGACTACGTGCTCAGTAGCTAGGTAAGGACTACACGCTCAGTAGCTAGGTAAGGACTACGTGCTCAGTAGCTAGGTAAGGACCTCGTGCTCAGTAGCTAGGTAAGGACTACACGCTCAATAGCTAGGTAAGGACTACATGCTCAGTAGCTAGGTAAGGACTACACGCTCAGTAGCTAGGTAAGGACTACGTGGACTACGTGCTCAGTAGCTAGGTAAGGACTACACGCTCAGTAGCTAGGTAAGGACTACATGCTCAGTAGCTAGGTAAGGACTACATGCTCAGTAGCTAGGTAAGGACTACATGAGCTAGCTAGCTGTTTCTCCAACTTCAGTAGTACAAGGCAGGATTAGCTGGGAGACTTCTTCTAAACGAGGGCCCACTTCCACCTTTGTGTGGAATACCTGCAGAACAGGGACATGGAAGTAGTTCTTTTGGAGATTATGGTGAACTAGTGTGTGTTGTAGCAGTGTTTTGCCATGGAGAACGAGCTAGCATGCTAGCGCTAGCATGCTATGGTTAGCCCCCTCGTCTCAGCTAGTGACGTAGAAAGCCGTGCAGATTCTGAACAGCTCACCAGGAGACTGAAGGCAGGACACATTCAGAAACCGTTATGGGAGGTGACCCACAAAGGCCTATATGGTCGGATCAATGTGGGCTGTAGGACCAAAGGGAATTTTTTGGGGTTATTGAGAGGTCGGAACAACGGAGCGTCTGAGAAATGACATGGCACCGCTGACAGTATTATGTCTCTCTTTAGATTGGTGTCTCACCTTCAAGACATCCACTAGTTTAACTTCATCTCAATGCACAGAACCATTCTTTCCTTTCTTTCATATTTCCTTGTTGTTCAGGAGCCAGTCGATCAGTTTTTTAATTGCACAGAAGAGCTGAACAACAAAACGTATCTCCAGATCTCAGATAAATTACATAACTGCAGTCATTTGTCAGGAAGAGAATGTAAACGACCAGCGAGTCCCAGCTATCGTGCTTTAGATCGGGCCGAGGAAGGAAGGCTGAATTAGCAATCTCCAGCTCCGGCATGACGGAGCTAATGAAGTGGAGGCAACAGGAAGCAAACACACACACACACACACACACACACACACACACACACACACAGAGACACACACACACACAGAGACACACACACACACACACACACACACACACACACAGACACACGAGAGGGAGAGAGACACACACACACACACACACACACACACACACACACACACACACACACACACACACACACAGAGACACACACACAGACACACAGAGAGGGAGAGAGAGACACACACACACAGAGACACATACACACACACAGAGAGACACACACACACACACACACACACACACACACACACACACACACACACACACACACACAGAGAGACACACACACACACACACACACACACACACACAGAGAGGGAGAGAGAGACACACACACACACACACACACACACACACACACACACACACACACAGAGACACACACACACATGCACACACATACACACAGAGACACACACATAGACACATACACACACAGAGAGAGAGACACACACACACACAAAAAGACACACACACACACACACACACACACACACACACAGACCTCAGGGCCACCGCCACACTCTGACGGCTCCACATCCATTAGTGCCTTTGTTTTTGGTCAATAAAGTTTAGAGAAAACACAAACAGGCGTGTTTGAAACCCTCATTCCCTCTCTAGTGTTTATTTAACAGTGAACTATAGAGGGAACGACCAAACCAGATGTGGGACACTCACTGAAAACACATTGTTGCGTCAGGAGACGCCATTGTGCTCTCGCGAGTCACTCGGCATTCAGTAATGCTGCTCATTAACTATGCCTTTGTAGCCGAGCTGCACCAATCACATCGGGGTATCTGATATAGGCGGGCCAGAGGCGAAGCTAAACAGATGACATCCAAGGGGGTAAGCGTCTGTCAACAACCCGTAGCTCCTATGGCGCCATTTTGATGCTACCAAGCCATCACCTCCCGTTAGCATCCCGTTAGCATCCCGTTAGCATCCCGTTAGCATCCCATTGACTGCCATTCATTCTGACGTCACTTTGACAGAGAATACCTTTACATCTGAAGCGTTTAAAGACTCTATTTGTCCGTTGTTTATTTCTAAAGAAACACGACAATGTATAAAAGGCTCCATTACCTTGTAGCTCACGTTATGGCTCCGTAGCAGACGTTTTTATAACAATATTTAACGTCAAACACAACAAAACGTTGTTTGTTCGTAGTATATTATTGTTTTTATGTATGCACCATCAACCAAAGCAAATTCCTAGTAAGTGCTATACTTACCTGGCAATAACTCTGATTATTTGCACATATAACTCTCATGCAAAGTCTGTTTCCTTCTCTCTCACACCTTCGGTCTGTCACACTGAACACTGGAATGATAACCTTTAAAAAAAGACAATCACCCGTATTTTAAAACGCACACAAACACCTCAACATTCACAGCAGACAGCCTGTACTCCCCCTCCACATGTCAGCCTAAATGTCATCAGCGATGGAGATTAATAGCAGCAGATGTTTGTCCCTGAGCTTCAGGCTCTGACGCCTCTCATCACTGCACTGCTTCTGCCTTTTGAAGAGATCACCTGTCAATCACAAGCCGCGGGGGCGGGACTGTGACGTTCTGTTGATGCAGTTTGTGTGTCTGTTTTCCCGATGCTGCTATTACTGATTACTCTCGAAATACTCCGACTGATGTCATGAAGTGGCATACGTATGACGCGCCAATTGGTATGCCATTAGATTACATTTTCTGCCGCTAGGGGGCGTCTAGATTTCTAGACTAGATGTGTTTAGTTTTGTTGCAGAATTGCAGGGTTTTGTAATGAATGTGAAATCTGGCAAAAACAGCAAAAAAAGGCGCCAAAAACAAGCATCAAACTAACAAACATGCATCAAACTAATACACTTTTCTCAGATCTAATGACTGTAGTCTGACTTCTTTAGCTTTAAGTTTTGTCTTTGAGTTGTTTGAGTGTTATGTATTATCTGCTCCAGCTTTTCCAACGTTTTAGACACAGATATGGAGATAATAATAACGGTCCAAAAGGATGTCAAGCAACACATTTTCACAGGAAAGGAAAAGGAAGACCCTGAAACCCTACGGCCAAATACGCACTCCTGACCTAAGTCTTCCACAACCCGAGGGAAACAACAGGAATTGTTGTAAACTAATTCATGACTTGCCTCATGCACATTTCAGTACTCATGATGTCTTCATGTGAAGTATGAAACGGGCCGAGGGGGGAAATGAAATAATTATTTACGAGGCTGGAAAGTGAAAAGGCTTCAGACTGAATCCCTCCAGCTGCTTTTCTGACAAACTGTCCAGACTTAATGAGAGTTATCGGTCTTTGACACTTCTGCTCCCGAAGTGCAGCAAAAATGTCTGTCCACCCTCGTCTGTCAATCTCCTCCTCCTCCTCTTCCTTTATCTCTACCTCCACCTCTCTCTTCCCTCCTGTTTGTTACGGACAGGTAATGAGAACATGGCGTGGGGAAGATTGCTCAGCTATCTCCTCCTACCTACTTCCTGTTGATATGGAGCATATATTTACACCTATCTCACACTCATCCATCCCTTTATTATGGGAAATTATATTAGCTTTTTCATATCGTGTTTCTGCAGAGGCAGTTTGTCAAAAACATCGGATGAAAAATGACAAAACAGCAGTGATATAAATAGGGATTTAGGCTGAGGAAACTTAACCAATGAAAGCCTATTTCACCAGGGAGAGCATTCTTCACCGCTGTGGAAACGATAAAGAAATGTTGGTTATAAATTGGTTCGGGGAAGACAATAACTGAACGGCTGTGTTGACCGCAGGCTCGAGGGAGAGATGCTCAACCCACAGAGGAGAGGGGGAGGCCAAACTGCATTTTTCTCAACGACAGACAAGTGGAAAAGTACAGTTTCAGCCCCCAAATTGGACACTCTTAAAAGGTGAACGGGTACTGTCAGATAGCAGTAGCCTGACAAGCCAGACCCACATCCAGATGTTGAGTCTGGGAACTCAACATTGGTTGATTCCTGGATCTCCCACACCAAAGGCATGTGTCATATCCACTGCGCCATCACCACCACCAATACCACCTCTGCACGCAATAGGATAGCTCTACAACAAAGCCGATTCCAAAGACCACTGTTCACCAGCAGCAGCTATAAGCCAGTTACAGTTTTAGTGCTGGTAGGCCTGTTAAGAGGTGCAGATTAATTCAGGTAGGACTGTGTGTAGACGTATTTTATTTTGTGTATTGATAAGGGTACGGTGCCTTGCACAGGAGGTGAACTGGCATCTCTCCAGCTACCAATCCACACTCTGTACTTTGGTGAATATAAGCCTGTGAAAACTCACGGATGAACCGGTGACCCTCCGGTTCCCAACCCAACTCCCTACGGACTGAGCTACTGCCACCCATTATGAGGTGGTCCGCAGAAATTCTTGATTACAAATAGTGGTCCACACACACAAAAAGTTTGAAAACCTCTGGTCTAGACGCAGTCAATCCGCTAGTTTAGGGTGCATCTAGATTCCTAGGCTATAGATAGCAGAGCTTGTCTGGGGAAATACTCAACAGACCGTACCTGCTGCAAGCCGCTGGAGGAAATACACACAGGAGGGAAATGGGGTTATATTACAGTTGCTTCCATTCTGGGATAGAAATGTATATAGAAAAATAGAGAAATCATGTACATTATACTCCTGTAACAACCGCGAATATTTGACACAAATCTCAAGAGATTGTTCCGGGTTTGTAATTGTCTTCTCGTCTCTGCAGGGATCTCGATGCCGATCCCGGTGCTGGGACTCCGAGACCACTCCAAAGTCTTCAAAGATGGCAGCTGCCTGCTGACCGATAACAACTTTGTGTTGGTCGGCTCCTTCGTGGCTTTCTTCGTGCCCCTCACCATCATGGTGGTGACATACTTCCTGACCATCAACGCGCTGCAGAACGAAGCCACTCTCTGCCTGGACCAACTCGTCCCGCGACCCAAGTGGAGCACGACCTTCACGCTGAGCTTCTTGCCGCAAACCTCGCTGTCGTCTGAGAAACTCTTCAGACGCTCGATAAGCCGCGAGGCCAGCGGCAGAGGAAGCGGCAGCGGCAGCAGCGGGCTGTTCGGACGCCGCACCATGCAGTCCATCAGCAACGAGCAGAAGGCGTCCAAGGTACTCGGTGTAGTGTTCTTTCTCTTCGTGGTCATGTGGTGCCCGTTTTTCGTCACCAACGTGCTCGTGGTGGTGTGCGACCCAGCAGTGTGCGACGCAGGACTCATGGGAGGCCTGCTCAACATTTTCGTGTGGGTCGGATATTTGTCATCCGCAGTCAATCCGCTCGTCTACACGCTGTTCAATAAGACGTACCGAGCGGCTTTCTTGCGCTACGTTCGCTGCCGGTACCATCCGGAGAGGAAGCGTCTTCAGCTGATTCTGGTGAACACCATCCCGCCGATGGCGTACAGCTCGACCCAGATGCCCCTGGGCGACATCTCCAAGTTACAAAACGGAGTGGCGCACTCCAGTGGCAATGGGAAGGACTGCTCTTTACCTGGACGGGAAATGGAGAAGTGTAGGCCAGACAAGAGTCACGGAGACAAGGACGAGAGCTGTGTGTGAATATAAGCCTGTGAAAACTCACGGATGGAACAAAACCCTTTGACTCCCTGGTCACATCAGACTGACGTACAGCGAAGGGTTCGAGGTTTAAAGTGCCAAAGACAAAGTGCCTCCCAGTCCGGATTTTTTTTAAA
Source organism: Sander vitreus (assembly GCF_031162955.1). NCBI lineage: Eukaryota > Metazoa > Chordata > Actinopteri > Perciformes > Percidae > Sander > Sander vitreus. The sequence continues at coordinate 2,579 of NW_027595466.1, read as the reverse complement.
ACAAGATCATGACTTCAAGTCAAGAAAATAAAGACAAAACGTTTACATTTCTGTGCATCCTGAGCATTTTCAGAAGAACTAGATTCCTCAGTTTCATACAGTCTTATCAACAGGGTTTGGATCAGATAAGTCAAGTTTGAGAGTTCCTTGGTACTACAAAAACATCTTTTGATAACCCAAAAATAATGTCAATCAATGCTTGTTCCATGGATTACAATCCCTTTAAGGGTAACTTTGTTATTTGTGAACCTGGACCCTATTTTCCCATGTTTTTGTGCCTTTGAAATTGGTCCGTTATCAAGCAAGACCGCTGCAGTCGGCAGCAGCGAAACAAGCTGCAATGTAAAAATTTGTGTCCACTAAAAGTTCTGTTGTTGCTGCTGACAGACTCAGATTATTATTCTAAGTGGCTGACAACATTATGAAAGGATCCCTACAGAGATAGACCTTTTAGTTAAAGAGGAAGATCCTTTTAGTTTAGTTTAGTAACATGAAACAGCCTCGAAATCAGCATCACCAAACTACACCAGACTCCATGTAAATAATCAGGACTTTTATCAGCGTACAACACACTTCATTCAAACTGGACAGAAACTAAATAAAACTATCAAAAGCCGTCTTGGTTCATCTTTCCACTGTTCCAACAATCACCACTCTGGTTTGGTTGAAATAAACCCTTAATTCACCCATTTACATGTGGAGATATGCTGGCTCTATACACGCTAAAAGTCCTGATTATTTACATGGAGTCTGGTGGAAATATGCTGGCTCTATACACGCTAAAAGTCCTGATTATTTACATGGAGTCTGGTGTAGTTTGGTGATGGTGATTTCGGGGCTGTTTCATGTTAAACTAAAAGGATCTTCCTCTTTAACTAAAAGGTCTATCTCTGTAGGGATCCTTTCATAATGTTGTCAGACACTTTGAATAATAATCTGAGTCTGTCAGCGGCAAAAAGAGAACTTTTAGTGGACGCTAAGGCCGGCTACACACTGGCTGCGCGGCGTGAGCGTGGCGTTTCTGTTGCGTGTCAGCTGCGTGGCGTTTTCTATGTCTTTGCACACCAGAAACGTGTCTGACGCTGCTGCTGCTAGCCTGGTCTGTACACATGTATGTTTCCCATAAACATAAACATAAATATATACTGATCTGATTACAGCAAAGACAACGTCGGCAGTATTGACGGAAAAATAGGCTCCAGAATATTTGGCAAAACCTCGAGACTTTCAAACATCAACATGTCATTTATTAAATGTATTCATGTCAAAATGACATCCAAACATCTTTTCCTGTTCTATTTTGTCTGGAAACGCTTCCAACACGCTCGCGTGTCTCGTGAAAAATAGGCGTCGGTCCTATTTCTAGCATGCACGCGTTTTCGGCGCCGGAGACGTGCGTGTCACGCCACGCAGCTGACACGCTCACGCCACGCAGGCAGCGTGTATTGCAGGTTACAGCGTTCTCACTCAACACTGGACCAATTTCAAAGATTTGTATTCACGTTAATCACTTAGACACAAAAAACACGGGAGAATAGGGTCAAGAAAACGACATAACCCTACGAGTTTCAACATTTCAGAGCCTTTTCCACACTTATATATGCTCAACAAAACATATGATCATATGAGATAAGAAGGGGGTGGGGCACAGTTTATATAAACGATGTGAGACGCTCTCGGACATGTGGCCAGTATAAAAAGTGACAGAATGTACCCACTTTGCAACAAACTCTTCTCATAATTTCAATCTTCACGGATGATCAGCTGCAGTGACCTCGCGCTTCATTTCGCCGTCATTCTGTGGATCAGCAGGGATTAGACGGGGTTTCCTGCCACCTTATCAGATCTGCGGAGGGAGATTCAGGATGAGTCTCACACTTTGGGGACTCCTGACTCTCTCAGAAGTCAGAGACATAAAGAAAGGCTCCTGCTGCTTCTGTGTTTTCTGTTGAAAAGAACAAGAAAGTTAACTATTGTGTCTGAAAACAGAGAGACAACGTAGATAAATCTATATTTGTATGTTGTGCAGATATATATGTGAATAAATGTATTTGACTGTTGAGATTAAAAACAGAGTTTTGTTATTTACCAGTGAGGGAGATTATTGTCACTGATTTGATGCAGTATGAAGATTAATTAAAGAAAATTAGATAGTCCTCGTTTTTCACAACATGATATCATGACTTTGCGTCAACGTACACGCCACTTTCCTAAAGCCAAATGGCGTGTTATCTGGACGCATTTTGAGCTATCCACGTGTATGTCTACGCTGTATACAGCGGACGTAAACACACACACATACGTTATCGCGAGAACGATGTCACGACAAAAACACGACGGTGACTAACGTCACACGCTTAGGAAAACAAACGGTTGGGTTTAGGAAAAGGACATTGGGAAAGGCTTTGGTAAAGTCCTGTGTTTTACCCATCTGCCCCCCCCCAACCAACCTCCCTCCTTTCATACTATTCTCTACGCCGATAATTCACACGTAATATACGTCAATGGAGGCCAAACGGCGTTGATAAACACGCTAAAAAACAATTATGTGTCTTCATAACACGCCAAGATGGCATACG
>NW_027595465.1:32500-139275 GCF_031162955.1 Sander vitreus | reverse complement strand
CCTCCCTCTCCATGCCTAACCCTAAGTCCCACTTCCCACTCTCCTAACCCCTAACCCCTAACCCCCTAACCCTAACCCACTCCCCCAAAACCCCCTAACCCTAACCCACTCCCCCAAACCCCCTAACCTTAACCTCTGTAGGGTCATAAGCTGCACTATTGTGCAGAGGGGCCCTCCCTGGGTGGGTGGGGGGTGGGTGGAATCCTGACTTCCGCCAGTAGTTTGTGCAATCAGAGCCTCGCAGCCTCCGCGACGAGACTCTTTGTATTTAACTCCTATCCAGCCCGTACTCTGGTGGGGGCCTTTTCCGCCCCCCCCCTTCCTTCCCTTTGGGGGGGTCCCCTCTCCTGACCTTTCCTCTCATTGCACGTCATAGTTCGCAATTTCTAAACACAATATTATTGGATACGATTACACCACTGCTTCTTTAAACCAAAATACTGTGGAAGTACTGTTTTGTTGATTCTGTATTATACTGATCTTTATGAGCTTGCATGTGTATATATATATGTATATATATGTATATGTGTGTATGTATGTGTGTATATATGTATCTTTTATGCTCTGGATGGATGGGATGAAGATCTGCTCTATTTTTTAGACTGACCGGTTGACTCTACACTTACATATGTGACTGTCATAACACAACAAAGACTTGAACTTTTAACACTCAAAATACTGAAGTCCGGTCAGGACTATAACTGGCCTATTCAGAGATTACACACAAGCCTTGTGCCCACATGACAACCAGCTTTATGGACACACGAAAGACTTATTAGCACACAACAGCTGGTTTATCGGCCACATGAACACAAGAGACTTGTCCTTATACAGCAGCCAGCCTGCTCAAAGAGAACACATATAAACCTTGTGCCTACACGGCAACCAGGCTGCTTGACATACAAGAGACTGTCACCGCTAAGCAACTGGTTTGCCTGAAAAACACATACAAAAACACTGTCCACTAAACAACATTTGGATCTACAAGGACACTATCCTCCAACTGGACTGCTTTTCCTCACACAGAGGCACTTTTTGTTCTGCTCTTTGACTGAATCCCCTTACATTGAGGTGTCTTTTTGTTCTAATTTTTGTCCACTAGATGGAGCCACATGAACAGTTTATTGAACTCCCTCAGATGTAGGTGTCTTTTTGTTCTGCTTTGGTCCACTAGATGGAGACACACAGACTGTTTTATTACTGAAGCTAAGTGCTCGTTCTCCTCCCTTATACAGGGGGGTCTTTTTGTGTTTTACATTTCCTGTCCAAACATTGGAGGATATATAATTAAATGTTAGGTATTCAAATGATTTGATACTTAAATTGTTTATACGTGATGGTTCCTATATTATCCACAGAATGGTAAGTACGGGTCTCAGAATATAATCATAACATCCCTCTCTCTTATATAGCCACTTCATTATTGTGCATTCCTCGATGTCCCATTTTTTTCATGATCATACAGACACACCAGATGCCTTGCCCTTAACATAACCACTCTAACTATTGATTATCACAACCATTACTTTGGCTATCCCACTTTAGTGAAAGCTCAATTTCTTGAGTCACTAAATTAATGATTGAAAACAATTCCCAAGTCCTAACATGATTAATAGGACACCAAAACATAATATGTGTTACATAAAATAAGGGATTGCCTCACCATGTTTATGGATCGTCGTCTGTACCTCATGATCTGAAAATGATTCTTCATTTAATTCATAAAGTGCTGGATGCATAATTATTTTCCAGTTATTCTGAATTCATCTTATGCACAATAATACTGGATAAAAATGTATTTCATTCTGTTTTTATGATTTTTTAAAATGTTTTTCATGCATTCATAAAGTGCTGTGTGCATGTCTATATGTGTGCATGTGGGAGGCTGTGCCGGCGCGTATGCATGCATGTGTGTGTGTGTGTGTGTGCACGGGCGCACGTGTATGTGTATGCGTGTGATCATACCTTTCCATATGTACGTATGGATATATTTACTATAATTTTACTGAATTTATCACTACGATATGTATATACATCTGTTAAAACACTTCATTTAAAATGCATTTCATTATATGCTCATTAATATTAATATTAATTTACAAATTTAAATATCTAAAAGATTGGAAGACCTAAAAATTAAATATATAAATACTTATAAAATGCATTTCATACAACAGTAAAGTGCCTTGTGCAAATGTATATCTGGTAGAGTGTGTGTGCAGATGCGCATATGTGTATGTATACACACGCACTCGTATATGTATAAGGAGTGTATTTTTACGTGTACATGTGTGATGATGTTAATTCATGTTTCCATGTATAATTTCTATTTTATTTTGAAATTCGAGGAATATGCACAGGTAATGATACGGATGTTTTATTCTGAAATTTGAGAAATGTGAACAGGAAGTGGGGCGGTGATCTCATTGAGAGCCCGCGTATTCTGACCCTTGACTCCACTGTGGATAAGTACGCTACTCAGTGTTTGTTTCACACAACCTGATGAAGACATTGTTCTGTCGAAACGCTGCCGTTGTTTTTTTTTGAAAAATAAAACTATTAACAACCATACCATCACGCTTTGGAGGACTTTTTAGTCAATTTTAGTTTCACTAAGTTTAGTTTAGTTATACTGTTTTCCTTTTTTTTCCTTTTTTTCTTCCTTTTTTTTCTCTACTACACTACTGACGGGACCTAACAACATGGATGATTTTTATGAAGATCATCTTGAATACGGCTATGAGGAAGATCCCGAATGGCAAACGGTATGTTACCGACGGGGACGACTCATCAACCGAGACTTCGCGACACTCCCAGGCGCTCACGGCACTCATATGACCGGTACGAGCAAGCTAACTACCCCGCCAACAACGGTCCCTAGCAACTTGGACGAAGTTTACGAAGACTGTTCTGAAAACGGGCTATGAGGATGACTCGACATGGCAGACGGTACGCATCGACGGGACGGCTTACCAACCGAGAATTCGGTGACCCCCCCAGGCGCTCACGCCCTCACATGACCGATATGAACGGGGTTGACTACCCCTGCTAGCAACGGGCCGGTTTACGATAACGCTAAGAGGGCTAACTACCCTGCTAACACTCAAGCTAATCACCACCGTTATCCCGCTAGCAGGCCAGCTAATGACTTTGAACACAGCTATCATGATAATGGGGCCCACTAACAACTATACTTTCAGCCAAGCTTACGATGACAATTACCGAGCTAGCTATGCAGAGGCAGCCAGGCCTAAAAGTTATAAGAACACCCAACAACGAGTCCCTCAACAGCTACAAAGCTAACAACCACCGCCCGGCTACACCGGCGGGGCTATGGGGCTTCAAGGGAGAAACGACCGGGAAATCGCCGCCAGGCCAAGGGCAACGGTAGGGCCCATTGGCAGAACGGATCACGCTTCACGCCGATCCGACAGAGAGGTCCGCAACAGAGACGACAGAGGTCGGGCTACAGTAACCAGAGGTGGGCTAACAATTCTAATAATAGACAGAGGTCGGGTTATAGCAACCAGAGGCGTGCTAACAATAAACAGCAGCAGCCCTCGCCGAGCGCAACGCCAACAAGACCCAGACTTCACCACTAGAACCCGCACCATCCACAAGCTCATTAAAGCGGCACACCACTTCGAATGTTTCTGCACGCAACTCTCCACGGGCTATTGCCAAGATTACCAAGCTACTTACCGAGTCAATTAAACCTGCAGAACCAACTTCGAGCACGGGAGGCCTAATCAGAGAGAATGCAGAGATGTGGGAAGAGTCCACATTATTGATTCTAAAGGAACATTACACCGAATCACTAAAGCTAACCTGCGCATTCTGGTCCAGTTGAAAACTGACAATTGGCAGCAAAACTATGACATCGCTTCAGCGTGGGCTCAGAGCCATTTTTGGTCGCAAATTGGCACGTGAAACTCTTGACTCTGTTTATGCCAAAATCATAGACGCTTTGCAGTCACGCACTAAGCCAGCTACACAACCTGTCACACGGTCACACACACCTGCCTTACCTGAGATGGAGAACAGAGTGGTGGAAGTACATGATAATGAGGACAGGTCCGCACAGCTGGAACGCCCGATATTGCAGCAGGAGAGAAACGATGACATTACAGAGGTTCAAGAGGAACCCCTAAGCCCCCACGCTGCCACTACCCCAACGCCAACCTAGGGTACGGCAAAACCCCCATGAGACCGACACCCACATCTGGAACGCTACAAGTGACGGCGGATGCATCGCATCTCCAGAGTTCCAGAGCAGCAGACGGAGGCGACGGAACCAGAGGAGCGGAGCGAGCCGAGGAGCCCCCCTACCACTCCTTAACCCGCTCCTCTCCCTCCCTCTATCCCTACCTCCCTCCCCTTTTTCATTTCTCTCCCCTAACCCATTCTTCTCTCCTCCTCCTCCTCTTCCTCCACCCCCGTCCTCTCCTCAGCTCCTACAGGCCCCTGTCGACCCTCCTGCATCCCAGACGACCTCCGAGACCGCAGTTGATGCCACAGTCAACCCATCGGAACACGCGACGGCTCAACCTCAGGAGCCCGGCCGCCAGATGATGCATCGGTGGCCACTGATGCTCCCCAAAGAAGGCTCCACCGACCTCAGCACCCTCAGCATCACGATCTCGGATGGGGAGACCCCAGAGAAGGTGGCTGTGCGGCCATCTCGTGGTATGCTCATCACAGAAGGTACTTTACCATTTGGGAACACAGGGCCACTTAAAACACCACGCCTACAGAGCAGACAGACTCTCCTCACACCTAAGACACAGACACAGATACGGTTTTCACCCTTCAGACATAACACGACCAGAGACAAAATGAACGAATGGTCTTTACTGCCTCGCAAAAAATGGCTGTACATTGGAGATTCAAATCTTTCTAGATTCCCCAGTTATGAAGAGTCACATATCCAAATTGAGAGTTATCCAGGAGCCAGATTTGAACACGCTGAAGCCTTACTGGCACGCACTCCCTGTCTCACCCGGTGTTGAGAAACTGCTTTCTTTCCTTTGGCATCAATCATAAACCCGATGATGCAGAGAAAGTAACCATTCCACAAATAAGGAAAGTCCTCCTCGTGGCCAAAGTGGCTTTTCCAAAGGCCCGAAAATGCTAATCCCGGTCCTTAGTTTCTCGCGCTATTTAGAACCATCAGAACAGGAGAATCTGAGAGATTTAAATGTCTTTCTTGTGTCCTACTATGATCACATTCCAACATTATCCAGAACAGATTTCTCCACAGAAAAAGACCATATCCATTGGACCAAATCCACTGCAGCACACATGTTCCGGCACTGGCGCTCTCATTTAAACTTAATGACCCCTTAAAAACCTCAGAGGTCACGGGGTCAAAGACAGTACTTAACCTCTCCAAGTCGTTCATTTTAACTGCAGCACAGACCAGCTTACTTTGACAGAGGACTGACTTTCATCCCATCCATCCAGAAGCAAACTCATAAGGACATTAGAGATACTTTAAGAGCAGACGTGCAGGACTATCATAGGCATTTGAAACTAGCTGTTTATTATCAGAATAAACCTGAATCTATACAGCTGCCGCTCCTGCCTAAGTCAACTTGGTCACCTGCTCTGGCTCTTTTGCCACCTGAGGTCTCACAATTAATCCAACTGATCTGAACACCCTTCAGCACAACCACAAAATTGGTTGGACAAAACCCAACTTATCAAAGTTTGAACTAGAAGCACTCGAAAGCAGCTCAGTTCTAACAATAACATTGTTCTGAAACCGGCGGATAAGGGGAGCGCCGTGGTTATATTGGATAGAGCTGACTATCTATACGAGGGATTCAGACAATTGAACGACACGTATTATTATACCAAATTGATAACCCCATTTATAAAGAGACAATTCTCTGGTTGATAAAATTGTGAACACTCTGTACACCAAAAAGTTCATCAACATTAAACAAAAGCATTTTCTCCTGAGCGAAAAAGGAGCCGAGAGCCCGCCGCTTATCTCCTGCCTAAAATTCACAAACCTGGCGAGAAATGGTCGATCCCGCTCAAAAATTCCTCCTGGGCGACCGATCGTCTCAGACTGCAATAGCGTGACATATCGCACGGCCAGGTTCATCGACTACTACCTCAACCCATTATCGGTTCTCCACGATAGCTATATTAAAGATACGTACGATTTCGTGGAGAAGGTCAAGGCCTTGATATCCCTCGCCACGGCCTATCTCTTCTCGATGGATGTTGCGTCTCTTTATACCAACATCAGCACTCGGACGGACTGGCAGCGGTCAGGAATACTTTTCAAAAGCATCCTAACATTAGAAGACCCGACAAGGAGCTCCTTCAATTGTTAGAGATCAGTCTAACTAGGAATGACTTTGAGTTCGACGGCCAGATTTACCTACAGGTCCGGGAACAGCGATGGGTCACGCTCTATGCGCCAGCGTACGCTAATATCTTCATGGCCCAGTGGGAAACGGGGGCTCTAGCTTCCTGTCCAATACGACCCCTCCATTATTTTAGATATCTCGATGATATCTGGGGCGTTTGGAATCACACCGAGGCAGAGTTTTATCAGTTTTTGGACAAATTGAACCAGTATAGCGATTCTATTAATCTCACTGCAACACTTAGCTCAGACTCCATTGACTTTCTCGATACCACAACTTTTAAAGGACCACACTTCACAGACACACTCAAACTGGACATCAGAGTGTTCTTTAAAGAGACAGACAGTCACTCACTCCTTTACAAGTCGAGTTACCATCCGAAACACACATTTGCTGGCTTAGTTAAGTCGCAGCTATTGAGATTTAAGAGAATCTGCACAAGACAGGAGGACTTTAAAGTCGCTGTCAAGACTCTTTTTCTCGTCCCTTCTGAATAGGGGTTACACAGCCACCATACTACGCAGGGCCCTCAGAACATTCGAGGAGGCCAAGCCCATCTGCGTTGACCCGATTCTGGCGACTGTGGTTACCTATTCAGAAGCGAACGTGTCCTTTGTCCAGAAACTGAAAAACAATTTCATTCGCTCAGGAGGAGAAGCTTTTTTGAAAGATTATAGGCTAATTGCCGCTTACAGGAGAAACAAGAACTTGAGGGATTTTTTGGTCAGGTCCAAATTACGACCTTTGAACCCGTCCAAATCCAGAAAACTAGACAGTTTCTACAGACGCTACAAAACAGTGCAAAACAACGTGACCAAAGAGGTGTTTAAAACACAGGTCGACACAAATGTACACACCAAAAACTGTATCTATTTAATCAGGTGTTTGAAATGTTCCTTGCAGTATGTAGGGGAGACGGAAACACACTTCTGGTACGTTTCACACAACACAGGTACAATGTTATCAATCAGAAGAATTTGCACAATCCCCTGGTCAAACACTTTGTGGAGCATGAATGGACAAATTTAAGAGCAACAATTTTGGAGGCAAATTCGAATTGGACAGTTAGGGTCAGACGCAAAATTGAACGCAATTGGATCACCAAATTAGGGACTTTAGTTCCCAGGGGCCTCAATGAGAGGTAGGCAGCCCTACCCCCTAGCCCAGATCCTTTCCCCTAACCTTAACCTCCCCCTCCCTCCATGCCTAACCCTAAGTCCCACTTCCCACTCTCCTAACCCTAACCCCTAACCCTAACCCACTCCCCAAACCCCTAACCCTAACCCACTCCCCAAACCCCTAACCTTAACCTCTGCAGGGTCATAAGCTGCACTATTGTGCAGAGGGGCCCTTCCTTGGGTGGGTGGGGGTGGGTGGAATCCTGACTTCCGCCAGTAGTTTGTGCAATCAGAGCCTCGTGCGCTCCGCGACGAGACTCTTTGTATTTAACTCCCAAGATTTAACATGTTTCTACATCATTGATGGAGTCTGATTTGTGACGGTACTGTCTTTCCAACCGAGTGGTGTAAAGGTATTAAGCAGTTTTCTCTTCATGGGCAATTACCTGTTGTTAAGGACCACTGTTCTTTTGACCTAAACCTAACCATGGTCTTTCTGACCTAACCTTAACCTATGATCTATTGATCTAATTTGGATTTAAGGCCTTTTGGCCTAAACCTAATGTATACCTAAATCTAATCATGGTCTTTTTGACCTAACCTTAACCTATGATCTATTGATCTCATTCAGATTTAAGGCCATTTTGCCTAAACCTAATGTATAGTCTATGCCTTACCAGGTAATCCGAGCCCTAAACCTAACCATTTGGTGTGTACCTATGCAAAGCTGGCTTGACAATGCTAGAATGGCTACATGACATTGCGGAGCCGGCTTCACAATGTCCGCCCACCCACGGTTTAGGATCATCGCTTGATGATCTTGGCTATTAACCCCTTACCTAGTTCCATAACCAGCCTTGTTTGACGTACAATTTCCAAGTGGGAAAAACCCACTCATTGCGAGGCCGACTTTACAAGGCCCACACCGGGCGAGCCACCCATTGTGCCCCAGAAAGGGGCTCACCTCCCCGGGTATACATTCAGGAAAAAGGGCCCACCTCCAGGCACCTTGACCTCCGGTCGAGCCTGGGCACCCACACTTAAGCCCCCCCCCCTGTGGCCATACAAAACCGCGGGCCCAAATTGCCCGTGCCCCTGGTATCCCGTTTCAATCATTGCCAAGCCGGCTTTACAATGAAGCACATTTTCACACATAGAACCTAGCTGTTGAATTCCGTCCCAATTGCAGCACGTATGCTGCAAGCGCAACAGCTTCCAACAGCTAATTTCCAAGTGTCAAAAACCCACTCATTGCGAGGCCAGCTTTACAATGCCAGAATGACTAGATGACATTACGAGGCCGGCTTTACAATGCAAGCATGGTTGATGACATTGCGAGGCCGGCTTCACAATGACGGCATGGCTCGATGACATTGCGAGGCCGGCTTCACAATGCCGGCATGACTAGATGACATTGCGAGGCCAGCTTTACAATGTCCGCCCACACATGGTTGAGGATCATTGCTTGATGATCCTGGCTATTACCCCCTAACCCTAACCCTAACCCCTAACCCTAACCCAACTCAACTTTAACAAAATAGGACACAAAATAGGAAACAAAGTAGGAACTTACGGTTTATGCACGTCTCATCTTTATAACCAGTCTCTATTATAATCAATCCGAACACCCCTCCTTCCCTCCCCCATCCCCCTCTCTCTCTCTCTCGCTCTCTCTCTCGCTCTCTCTCTCTCTCTCTCTCTCTTTCTCGCTCACTGCCCTCGGCGAAGGGCTCCTGATGATGCATACTCTTTCTCTCCCCACCTCCTCCAGACAGAGGGATGGATTTTCCTCTTCCCCTCCTCCTCCAGAGAGAGGGATGGGTCTTCCTCTCTCCCCCCTCTCACCCCACCATCCCTTTCCTCCAGCAGGAAGACCTCACCTCTGTCCTTTTCTCTATCCCTCCTTTAGACAAAGGATTCAACGCTTTTTATTTATTGGGTACAGCGGTCTTTAGAGGGGGAAACTCTGAGTGACATGCGGCGGCCCGTGCACACCGTTAGTCTCCATTTCAACCACGTAGTTGTCAGACGCGTGGGGAGGCTTCTGGGATCCGAACACCCCTAACCCTAACCCTAACCCCCCTAACCCTGGATTGATATTGATATATATCAATAAATAAGGTTTCTGCTGTATTACTGTGTTGCAAAGTGGCATGTAATTAATCACAAAATGATGCCTTTTTATGGGGTGCCGAATGTAAAAGTTCGGTTACAATTTTTTAGCTGATACATTTTCAACATTTAGCACATTTTCCTCACATTTGAGACAGAAATTATATATATATATCTAAATGTTAAATCTAAATGTTATATCTAAATCTTAAATATATATCTAAATCTTAAATGTTAAATCTAAATGTTATATCTAAATGTGTCGCCATGTGTAAAGCTAAATACTTAGAAAATATTCAAATCCCAAGGAAACCACGCCCACTGCAGTGGCTTCAAATCACGCTGCACCCAGTGATGCCCCAGCAAGGGGTATCTCTGCTGTAGCCAGTGGGTACTTGGAAAGATTGTGGAGCAGCTTAACTAATCAAAATAATAATTGAATTATGATTGATTTAAAACAATATATCAGCTAAAACAGCTCAACACATATGTTAAAACATATAGCGAAGTAATCAATGGTAGAAAACAATAGCTAAAAGTGGCCTACTGACTTAGCTAACAGTTGAAATGATTAGCTAAAAGTAATGGATGACTTTTGAAACATTAACCATACTTCAAGTAAAAGGTCTAGTTAGTAGAATTTCTGACCAACCTACATATTTACAGTTCAATTGCATGAAAATGTAAGAATATTCACTTTAATATGATAAATAGTGTGAACACATTGGGAATTGATAGGGCGGGGTATGTGAGTTTATATGACAGGGCTGTGGGGGAACCTCAGACCAGAAGGGTTGGAAAGCACTGATCTACAGTATTTTATATTATTGACCGACCGGTATATTACAGACATGCCTTAATAGTTGTGTTAATCACAATACCGTTATTTGAATTACATATCTCCGTGTGTGACTAGCGTCATCCTTCCCAAGCAATCTAACATTAGCCCAGCATGGATAAAGTCCAGCTATGCATCCAACATATTCATCCGAACACAACTAGAATGTCACAATCCAGCCACTTGTAAGAAGTTTGTAATACTGGTTACATAGCTAGTTATCGTGTTTTATTAACCTTAATTCTGTTTGCCAAGGCTATATTTTATTGGCTTGCAAAGTAGCTATCCGTTGCTAACGCTAACGTTAGCTAGCTAATTTATGTCAAAAAGCAGTAGCTAACTAATGTTACTGCCCAGATATGGTTTCATTGTAAGACAGTGTAAACACATGACAACACTTGACGAGTCTTACAACACCTCTCTAGTCTCTAGTGAAACCATATCTTGGCAGTAGTTAGCTAACGTTTCTGCTTTTTGAGATAAATTAGCTTTAGCAACGGATAGCTCCTTCGCAAGCTAATATAGCAACATAATTCAGGTTAATAAAACACGGTAATGTAACCAAAGTATTGAAAACTACTTACATGTGGCTATAGTGTGACAGGCCTACTGCTGTTCAGTCTCGCATTGCGAGACCTAGCTAACTTAGCTAGTTACAGTGCTGCGAGGCCTGTTCAGATGACATGTCGGCTGCAGTGTGTGAGCTAGATTGCTTGTGAAGGATGAGTCAAACTAACGTTAAACACACAAGGAGATATGAGTCAAACAAAACAACGGCATTGTAGTACACACACATATTAAGACATTTCTGTGATATAAGTCAATAATACAAAATACTGACCGAAATGTGTTTTAATCCAGTAACATTAGTCGAACAGCTCCACTGTAGTCAGTATTTACTGTACCAACAGGTGTTGACTGAAAATTGCGGTGCAGTGCGATTTGAAGCCACTGCAATGGTGTGGTTTCCTTGGGGATTTGAATATTTTCCAAATATTTAGCTTTAGACTTGGCGACACATTTAGATATAACATTTAGATTTAACATTTAGCTATTTTATATATATATAATTTCTGTCTCAAATGTGAGGAAAATGCACTAAATGTAAGGACAGTGAGCTAAATGTTGAAAATGTATCAGCTAAAAAATTGTAACCGAACTTTTACATCCGGCACCCCATACCTTTTGGCAGAAAAAGCAGTGTTACCAGTATTTTTTTCTGTGACATTTTATGATTTACAATTACTCTCGAACGTAGCATCTGGGTGCCTGTGTTTTAACAGAAGTTACGAGTAGCTAGATGGTGAAAGGTTATATGACGCCACTGACGGGTGACTAAATGAAACGTGATGTGTCTGAAAATAAAATAACAGATTTCTCTGGGTTTGCCATTTTGGTAGAAACATTTGGGATAGTGTAACTACACAACTCAAAAAAATATATAACATAAAATGACAACATTTTATAGCAGAAAAGTTACATATTTTACCTTTAAAATAACAATGTGCATTACATGTGCAGCGTTAATGTCAGTTATCATGCATTCGTTACTTCCAGGCTGGAATACCGTCATTCCTTACTATCAGGTTGCTCAAATAAGTCTCTGCAGCTAATCCAGAATGCTGCAGCATGTGTTCTGACAAGAACTAAGAAAAGAGATCATATTTCTCCTGTATTAGCTTCTCTGCATTGGCTTCCTGTAAAATCCAGGATTGAATTTAAAATCCTTCTTCTGACCTACAAAGCTCTAAATGGTCTAGCACCATCATATCTAGAAGAGCTCTTAGTACCTTACTGTCCCACTAGAGCACTACACTCCCAGAACTCAGAGCTACTAGTGATTCTTAGAGTCTCTAAAAGTAGAATGGGAGCCAGAGCCTTCAGCTATCAGGCTCCTCTCCTGTGGAACCAGCTCCCAGTCTGGGTTCAGGAGCCAGAGCCTTCAGCTACCAGGCTCCTCTCCTGTGGAACCAGCTCCCAGTCTGGGTTCAGGAGCCAGAGCCTTCAGCTGTCAGGCTCCTCTCCTGTGGAACCAGCTCCCAGTCTGGGTTCAGGAGCCAGAGCCTTCAGCTACCAGGCTCCTCTCCTGTGGAACCAGCTCCCAGTCTGGGTTCGGGGGGGGCAGACACTGTCACCACATTTAAGAGTAAACTTCAAACGCTCCTCTTTGATAAAACTTATAGTTAGGGAGTGAGGAGTTGCAGCGTCCGCCTAGCCTGGCCCACCTGCTTCTCATCATAGTCGTCAGATTAATCTACCATATAATCAATAATATAATAAAAGTAGAGGGAGGCAGGCCAGTACAGCCGATCCGGGTGGGGAGAGTTCTAGCCCGACCAGGCTCCTCTCCTTAACCTGTTTCTCTTAATTATACTGTTATAGTTTTAGACTGCTGGGGGACTTCCTTTAACACACTGACTTTCTCTCTCCTCTCTCTTTCCATCTGTGTGCATCCATGTCCCAGAAATGCTTGTTACTAACCTAGCTCTGGGGAGTTTACTCCCCAGAGTCCTTATGTTTGTTTTTTTTTCGCCCAGTATATTTCCTTGGATTAGGATGGCACCAAGATCATGGTTGCAGCTGTCGCCGTGGTCCTGCTGCACTCCCTGCTACAACACGATACGCTCTGCGGTGCCCTGCTGCGTCCTGCTACGTCCTGCTACATCCTGCTACGTGCAGCTATGCTCTGAGGTGCCCTGCTACATCCTGCTGCATCCTGCTACATCCTGCTATGCTCTGCGGTGCCCTGCTGCATCCTGCTGCATCCTGCTCTGTCCTGCTACGTCCAGCTATGCTCTGCTGTGCCATGCTACATCCTGTAATGCCCTGCAGTGTCCTGCTATGACATAAACTACTATGACTACCATTTGTAGTCACTGTTCCATTATCTTTATTGTGACTATTATTGCAACTGTTCATCACACCCACAACCGGCACAGTCAGACACCACCTACCAAGAGCCTGGGTCTGCCAAAGATTCTTCCTAAAAGGGAGGTTTTCCTCGCCACTGTCGCACTAAAAGCTTGCTCATGGGGGAATTACCAGAATTGTTGTGGCTTTGTAAACTATAGAGTATGGTCTAGACCTACTCTATCTGTAAAGTGTCTCGAGATAACTCTTGTTATGATTTGATACTATAAATAAAATTGAATTGAATGTCTAACTTTGTCTCATCAATAAACACATTATATATTATCCTGCTGTTTACATGTCTAACTTTGTCTCATCATTAAACACACTATATATTAGCCTGCTGTATTGTGACAGTGAGATTGTGAGAGGGATATTGTATCTGATTGTGACAGTGAGATTGTGAGAGGGATATTGTATCTGATTGTGACAGTGAGATTGTGAGAGGGACATTGTGTCTGATTGTGACAGTGAGATTGTGACAGTGAGATTGTGAGAGGGACATTGTGTCTGATTGTGACAGTGAGATTGTGAGAGGGAGATTGTGAGAGGGACATTGTGTCTGATTGTGACAGTGAGATTGTGAGAGGGAGATTGTGAGAGGGACATTGTGTCTGATTGTGACAGTGAGATTGTGAGAGGGAGATGTATTACACGGCTGAGTTCCTCGACCACTATCTTACACCTCTCTCCACCAGACATCCCAGTTATGTCAAAGATACTTTTTCCAAAAATATCCAGACAAAAAGAGACCAGATAAAGAACTGCTACAGTTATTAGGGATCAGTTTTACTAGA
The DNA here is from genome assembly GCF_031162955.1 of Sander vitreus. NCBI lineage: Eukaryota > Metazoa > Chordata > Actinopteri > Perciformes > Percidae > Sander > Sander vitreus. The sequence goes on along the minus strand of NW_027595465.1, from coordinate 125,117 downwards.
AATGATTTTGAATTTGATGGGAAATCTTTCCTCCAAATTAAAGGGACTGCGATGGGTATGAAGTTCAACATTTTTATGGCTCAGTGGGAAAACTCAGCCTTGCAGGCATGTAACAAAAAACCTGCCCACTATTTTAGATATGTTGATGATATCTGGGGTGTTTGGACTCACTCTAGAAAGGACTTTGATGACTTTTTAACCACCTTAAACAACCACAATAATTCAATCAAGCTTAAATCAACTGTGAATGAAAACTTTCTTTAAGGAGACTGATTCACACGCTCTTCTTTATAAAAAAAAGCTATCATCTGAAGCACACCTATGCTGGTTTAGTTAAATCACAACTGCTCAGATTTCACAGAATCTGCACTTTGAGATCTGACTTTCTGCAAGCTACTAAAGTGTTGTTTTCAGTTTTAACCACTAGAGGGTACTGCAGGACCTTTCTTAGAAAATGTTTCAGAGCATACACACTCAGAAAGCACATTGTTCTTGATTCTCCTTTACCTTTTATCACAACATTTTCTCCTTCTACTGTTCAACTTGTTAAGATGGTTAAAACTATTTGCAGTCTTTTACACAGGGAACTCAGCTGCTACAGAGCCACCGGATCATTGCAACGTTCAGGAAGACTACAAATCTGCAGGATCACTTAGTGACAGCCAAACTCAATAGGCCCAGAGGTCATGGGGATTTTTTTTCTGCACCTACATGGTTGTGAAATCAATATAATAATAATGTTTTCAAATCTCAATGTCATGGCTAAAGTCCATTAATTGTGTATATTTAATCAGATGTGGATTATAGTATGTTGGTGAAACTGCAAACTCTATGTTAATCAGATTCACTCAGCATAGACATAATCTTAGAAAAAAGAAAACCCACACATCCGGTAAAACATTTTTTACTACATGGATGGCAGTCTGTTCGTGCCACTGTAGTTGGAATAAAGCTCAGAGACTTCAAGCTGAAAAGACTTGGACTTCTAAATTAGACACCAGACATCCTAAAGGTGTCAATGAGGTTCAGGTTCTTTATGGATCTGGATCGTGATGGATGGTGCAATTAATTGAAAATCTTCTTCCCCCTAACCCTGTCAGAGGTGTCTGGGCATGCTCAGTAGCGAGTGGAGAAGCCGTGGATTTCCAGTTTAGAAATGTCTCTCTCGTTGGAGAAGACTGCTCGGTCGATTCGTGAGCTTGGACTGCCAACGCTCTTCAGCCAGAGTTTCCTGAAAGAAGAAGAAGAAATGTGTATGAACTGATGATCGTTAGCAGAGTCATGAAAGGTGGAGGTATGACTAGGCACTCAGGTGTTTTCACAGGAAGTGTATGTTTAGAAGAAAGTAGTTTTAATTACATTTATTGCTGATGTGATGTAATAACAGAGACTGTTCTTGAAACACATTACTGATGAATGTCTGCCAGGGAAAAGGTTGGGTTTCACAGCTGGGGGACAATAAAGTCAACAACATTTTATTGAATTTGCAGCATCATAAAAACAAAGATGAAATAACTCAGCAGCACTGCATCAATAAGTGAGCATTATCACTGGAACAGTTATGAGAAAAGTACATGATGCCTATTCTGTCATCCTGACATAAAAGTATGACCAGCGTTGCATTATAATCAAAATATATAACAGTCGTCCAGTGGCAGACAGAAACCTACCGTTATGTCATAGGACCTGCATTACAACACAACCATCCATTTATTTCTAGTGCTGTCTGCTGTAACCATCGCAGGTCCAGCTACATCATGCATGTGTCAAACCCCAAAGCTCAGAACTGTGTACCGCCTTAGTTATGTGTTTATGTGAAACAGTGTAAAATTGGTTTGCGATTGGCTTTGGGCTATGCTTCCTCTCACTTGGTGAGTATGTCAGAAGTGTTACCATTCAGGAGCAACGTGTTGGTAAACCCGATGGATTAAAAAGGCATTGTGCTGGCGTAACACAACAGGGTGTTTTACGCTCTTTGAAATAAACATTTTGCTACGTTCTGTTGCATGTGGAAGCAGGTTTTCACTGACTGATCAGTCTGGACTTACATGTCATTGACTTTGTCTTGAGGTCCCTGGATTTGACCAATCACGGTTCCCTGTCTGGTGTTTTTCACCCAGCCGCTCAGTCCCAGACTCTGGCCGTGATCCTCCGTGTACTGGCAGACAGAGTCACAGAATGAGAAAACATGTTGGAAACTTTATTACCTCCTAAGAGAAAAACATTCATTATGTTTCAAAAGATTCAGTTTCTTAACATTATATCATTATGACACATATATCAGGATAACAGTCAGTAACAGTAACAGGAATATTAATATATTAATGTGAACTGAGAGAAGTTGAACATTAAGCTCACCATTCTGAAGCAAACACCTGAAAACAGACAAAAACACCTCATTAGGCATAATGAGCATAAAAATGTGCAGTTTATAGATGTACTGGAGGGCTTTTTTAATAAAAAAAAATAAATAAAAGCTGCAGTGATGTCACATTTTTATAATGTGATTTAGGGTCAGGAATATGTATTCATGTAGCAGACATATAAGAGAATCAGACAGAAATATTTCAGAAAATCTTGATCTAATCTACACTGACACAGAAACAAACCTTTATACAGTTTATAAGACTGCATGCATACACCTACCCTGCACATTCCCAAAAATCTCAAAATCCAAGGAAGTCAGTTTGTTTTCAGACATAATAACGTTAAAGAGACAAAATAAAAGCAAAGACAGAAACATGAGCACAGACCGAAACATTTACATCCACCTTATGCTTAACTGTGCTCAGCTTGCTTATTTTTATCTCTGATATCTGACACGCCTGCCAGAAATAGAACATCAGGAGCCATAGCAGCTTCATGTGTCAGAATAAGAGCAGCTTCCTGTAACATGTTTTAAAATGACAGCATTACAGTTGAACTGAAAGTAAGAAAAAAAACATTCAACTTGTACTTTAGACAGTAAACTGTTTAATGTGAAAAAAAGTATATCTGTTTGAGTCTTTTTGATGTTTAATAACATTTTCTCTTTCGTAACTCTAATTCATTTGTGTGTTTTTCTATTTTCTATTGCACTCATAACATATACAATCAGATATTATAAAAGACAGGAAACAGATGTCGGAGATGAGCAGCTGTGAAGGTTTGAATAAACGTATTACACCTGAGTATAATATCATGTAACATGTATGTATTTACCATTTACTTATGTACCAGAAAGCTCTTTCTCACTTCAGCATTTGCTTCACTTTTCAGACTGTTTAATTCATCCAAGAACCCAAACAGATTCTGATATTAATATTAAACCAACAGAACAACGGGAGTCAAGCCCATCAAATGTCTGCTGATGGATTCGGTCTGCAGACATTAAACAGTTGACATTTAAGAGGTATTACCATATAATATTCTGGTATTATATAAACTATAAGAGGATATTACATTACATTACATGATAGGATATTTTGATGTTTCGATGGAAAGTTTTTTTCCAGCAGCCGTTTCCAGCGAATGTTTCCAGCAAATGTTATCAGCGAACGTTTCCAGCGAACGTTTCCAGGACCGGAGCACTCATGGAACAGTCACCATTAAACACATAGTTGGATTAAGAAAAAGATGATGTGTTGGGTTAAAATGTAGGGTTAGGGTTACGTAAAATATGACATAAGTTAAGTACGTTACTTATTTAAAACAAGTTAAAAATAATTCAACATAAGGGAACGTTGACTTTGTTTCATACGGCCATAAACAGCGGTGTTCTGCAGACTTTGATTAGAAACCTATTTATAACACATCAACATGTGAGGTTCTGACAGTCAGCTATACCTAACCCTGCACCCCAAACAGAAATGTTTTAATAAAAGGTTTTCTCCCAGTCAGACCAGTAACAAACACGTTTGTCTTCCAGTTAATCCAGTGGTAAGCTGGTGGTTTCCAGTTAGTCCAGTAAAACAGATGTAGTTTTCCAGTTAGTCCAGTTAAACCAGTTAAACCAGTGCTCTGAAGAGGAAGGACAGAGCAGCTCCTAAAGCCAAACCCAGAGACAGAAAGAAAGCCATGATGGCTCCGGCTGTTTCTGCTTCATGAGGAAGAACATTCCTGAAACAACCAGAGGGTTTTATTTGTTTTTATCAGTTTATAAAAACATGTATTTAAGGTTTCATTCAACAGTTATTATCAAGTTATTAAAACATGTATTTAAGGTTTCATTCAACAGTTATCAAGTTTATTAAAACATATTTAATTTTATTATTCAACAGTTATTATCAAGTTTATCATATCATGGTGTGTTTCAGTGTGTTTGTTGTGTTTGTTGTATTTCAGTGTGTTTGGTATGTTTGGTGTGTTTGTTGTGTTTGTTGTATTTCGGTGTGTTTATTGTGTTTGGTGTGTTTGTTGTGTTTGTTAAGTTTCAGTGTGTTTGGTGTGTTTGTTGTGTTTGGTGTGTTTTGGTGCGTTTGTTGTGTTTCTGGGTGTTTGGTGTGTTTGTTGTGTTTCCATGTGTTTTTTGTGTTTCTGTGTTTGGTGTGTTTGGTGTGTTTTGGTGCGTTTGTTGTGTTTCTGGGTGTTTGGTGTGTTTGTTGTGTTTCCGTGTGTTTTTTGTGTTTCCGTGTGTTTGGTGTGTTTGGTGTGTTTGCTGTGTTTGCTGTGTTTTGGTGTGTTTGGTGTGTTTGTTGTGTTTCAGTGTGTTTGGTGAGTTTTTGTTTCTTACTTTGGACCGAAGCACATGCAGAGGCTGGCCAGGTATCCATTACTGAAGGCGAAGAGGATCATGAAGAAGATGAACCAGCCGTCATGATGGAAGAAGACGGGCAGGTGGAGACGAGGCTGAACGTTACACAACATGAAGAGAGGGAGGAAGCCAAGACGACACAAGATGGACACGGGAAGTACCAGACTGTCCTTTCCGGGCTGAAAACAGAGACAACAACTTATATATAAATTAACTAATCAATAATTATTGATTATTATTATTGATATATATATATATACAACAAAAAACAAATACACAAAAAAATACACAAAGTGTGGAGAAGACGCTGAGAATGCTGTGCTGATTGCTGCACCGATAGAGTAAGACCTTTTGGTGGAGGCAGTGTGATGGTGTGGGGCAGCATCTCCCTCACTGGAAAAACAAGGCTTATTATCATTGGAGGCAATCTCAATGCAGAGAGATATAGAGATGAGATTCTGCAACCAGTGGCAATCCCATATCTCCACAGTCTGGGACTGAACTCTATCCTCTAAGATGACAACGCTCGCCCCCACAGGGCGGGGTTTATCAGAGACTACCTCCAGAATGTGGGAGTGGAGAGGATGGGACGGCCTGCCAGCAGTCCTGACCTCAACCCCATTGAACACTTGTGGGATCAGCTTGGGCGTGCTGTTCGTGCCAGAGTGACCAACACAACCACATTGGCTAACTTGCTACAAATGCTGGTTGAAGAATGGGATGCCATCCCACAGCAGCGTGTGACCAGGCTGGTGACCAGCATGAGGAGGAGGTGCCAGGCTGTTGTGGCTGTGTATGATTCTTCCACACGCTACTGAGGCTCCTGATTGTGAAATGAATTAATTGTTCAATAGCCAATATGTCTTATTTCTTCAAACTTCAATCATCCAATCCACAAAATGCCAAACGAGTCAATGGCAGAATAAGCGGATGGCATTGGCAGAGAAGATTTTGCAAATTTTTCGAAGAGTCTCTCCTCCTCAGCCTGACCTAGTCTCTCCTCCTCAGGCTGGCTCAACCTAGTCTCTCCTCCTCAGCCTGACTCGACCTGGACTCTCCTCCTCAGCCTGACCTAGTCGCTCCTCTTCAGTCTGACTCGACCTAGTCGCTCCTCCTCAGCCTGACCTAGTCTCTCCTCCTCAGCCTGGCTCAACCTAGTCGCTCCTCCTCAGCCCAATAAGACCTAGTCTCTCTTGCTCAGTCTGACTCAACCTAGTCGCTCCTCCTCCACCCGACTCGACCTAGTCTCTCCTCCTCAGTCTGACTCGACCTAGTCTCTCCTCCTCAGCCCGGCTCGACCTAGTCTCTCCTCCTCAGCCCGGCTCGACCTAGTTGCTCTTCCTCAGCCTGACCTAGTCACTCCTCCTCAGCCTGGCTCGACCTCGTCGCTCCTCCTCAGCCCGGCTTGACCTAGTCTCTCCTCCTCAGCCCAACTTGACCTAGTCTCTCCTCCTCAGCCTGACTCAACCTAGTCGCTCCTCCTCAGTCTGACTCGACCTAGACTCTCCTCCTCAGCCTGACTCGACCTAGTCTCTCCTCCTCAGCCTGACCTAGTCTCTCCTCCTCAGTCTGACTCGACCTAGACTCTAGCCAGGATCAAGCCAGGATGCACAGATTAGACTAGGTCAAGCCTCACTTCATCAGTTATCCTGGATTCATAAGTTTGACTTTTGTGCAATACCCCTCTGATTTTTAAATTAACTTAACAGATGTAAACGATTAAACAACATGAAAAGAGGGACCATGAAACCACATAGGAAGTTCCTGAGATGTCCTTCCCTGGCAGGAAACACACAGAGACAACAACTGATTGATCAAGTTAGCCGACTTTCAGTCAAATACAGTCCAAGTACAGACGGAGGATACACTAATAGCTGTTTACTGTTTAACAGTCTTAATTATATACTGTATATATTTATTCATATTAAACTCACCCACATACAGGCGGCCGTTAGGCTCCGGCCGGCCCAGTCACACAGGTTAAATAGCAGGAAACAGCTGACGGGAATAAAGTACCCCTCTGTTGGAGAAACAGTCACAGGTTAAAGACAGGAAACAGCTGACTGAGATTAGGTCCCACTCTGTTGGACATAATAGTGAGAAAGAACTTAGTTAGTAGTTGTTGCTAACGCTAACCCGAGGTAAACAAAAGTCTTAACTCTGATTTCATCTGATACAAGATGAAAGGAAGAAGAAGCTGAGGGAAAATCTCAAACAAGCAGAAATAGACGGAGAGGGCTGAGAGAGAAATCACTCACAATAATTAGAATATATAAATATATAAACTACTGACAGAGTGATAGAAATGAAATATATAAATGGAGCAGAAGTGCTGACTCACCCCAGGAGCCTCCGTTAGCGAGGGTGGATCTGGTGTCGGCGGTGATGGCGGGAAACGTGCCGATGGTGACGGTGAAGGTGAAACAAACAGACAGAGCCAAAAGCCAGATCTGAGGGTCAAAGGTCAGCAGTCAGGGAGACACAAATACTGAACCAAGTTATATACATGACAACTAAATTATATATTAGAGCTGCAACAATCACTCGATTAGTCGATTGATTGTGAAGTAATTTCTCTTGCTGATTATCTTTAAGTTGATAAAAGAAGACATTTGAGGACATCATCTTGGGCTTTGGGAAACACTGATTCTCATTTTTCACCATTTCTGACATTTTAGTTTGCTCGTAGCTCTGCTGCAGTATGACGTGTCCATGTTTGTGATTGGTCGTCTGATGACAAGTCCACATTTGTGATTGTTCGTCTGATGACGTGTCCACATTTGTGATTGGTCGTCTGATGACGTATCCACGTTTGTGATTGGTCGTCTGAAGCAAACCCCGCCCCTTTCATGTTAACGGGCTGTTGGACTCACCTGAAACCAATCATACTCATCAATGATTTCATGGATAAATCAGTAAAACCGTTCTGTCTCTGACCTTCTTAAAGATGTTAATCATGGAGACGTCCTGCTGTGTGTTGGGGTCAGCTGCTTCAGCTTTACTCTCTGAGGAAGAAGAAGAAGAAGAAGAAGAAGAAGAAGAAGAAGAAGAAGAATAAGAAGAATTTATTTAGTTGTTTACAGTGTTTTATAGTCACTTTGGCACTAATTTCAGAACCTTGAGGGAATTTTTCAAAACTAACACTTGTTTCAACTGCTTCGATACGATACACATAAACCTGAAATCATTTGTTCATTTAACAAAGATCAGCTGTTCAATATTACACAACTTAACATCAAAGTACTACTACTTCAAAAGGCAATTCACACATTACATTTCAGATGATTGTCTATTCATTTCATTACAATGATCTAACTATCAATCGATATATATATATAGAATATTCCATGTTTAGATCATGAAAGTTACAAGATAATGAGATTCATTGTCACCAGTTATCGTGGAGCATGAACCAATTAGACTACATGATCTATGGATGTAATATTTCATTATCGTTCTTTACTGTAATGTACTACTGTTTACCAGACACTGTTTCTATGGTCCAATGTACTACCTTTACTGTAATGTACTACTGTTTACCATCCACTGTTTCTATGGTCCAATGTACTACCTTTACTGTAATGTACTACTGTTTACCAGACACTGTTTCTATGGTCCAATGTACTACCTTTACTGTAATGTACTACTGTTTACCAGAAACTGTTTCTATGCTCCATGTACTACCTTTATTGTCATGTACTACTGTTTACCATACACTGTTTCTATGGTCCCATGTACTACCTATACTGTAATGGTACTACTGTTTACCAGAGACTGTTTCTATGGTCCCATGTACTACCTTTACTGTAATGTACTACTGTTTATCATACACTGTTTATATGGTCCCATGTATTCCCTTTACTGTAATGTACCACTGTTTACTAGACACTGTTTCTATGGTCCCATGTACTACCTTTACTGTAATGTACTACTGTTTACCAGACACTGTTTCTATGGTCCCATGTACTACTACTGTAATGTACTACTGTATATCAGACACTGTTTCTATGCTCCATGTACTACCTTTACTGTAATGTAATGCTGTTTACCATTCATTGTTGCTATGGTCCCATGTACTACCTTTACTGTAAAGTACTACTGTTCATCAGATACTTTTTCTATGATCCCATGTACTACCTTTACTGTAATGTACTACTCTTTATCAGACACTGTTTCTATGGTCCCATGTACCACCTTTCAGACTATTTACAGTATTGACAGTACTGCACTATATGCATGCAGGCCCTTGGAATTGCTTGTCCAATTCTGCCAACTCGTTACTGATGATTGAGATATATAACTTATACATACTATATATAAAGTACTATATATATATATATATATATATATATATATATATATATATATATATATATATATATATACACACACACACACACACACACAGACACACAGACACTATATATAATTTACTCGTACCACATTGGTCTGTAGTATTCTCTCTACTACTGCAGTACTTTTACAGGGATGTATTTGCATGAAGTACCATAATGAAACATGTATCACCTATTTTGTACTTCAATATTTAATGATTGTACGAATGATGACCCAGTGAAATTATGGGTAGCTTGTTTGTGTTGTTGATCTAGAGTAACGTTTCAATGGTATTTCACTATAAATTAGTTTTTGAACCAATGATTGTGCAAGATGTCTTTAAAGATATGAATGCACAATGCAATGTTTTGAACATTGGACAGTCTGTTTTACAAGTGATGATCGTTGTGAGTTTTGCATCTAGAGTTTTGAAAAATGACATCAAGGTTCTGAAATTAGTAGCAAGTGATTATAAAAACCTGTAATGAAACTATGAATGGAATTAAACGATTATTACTGACAACGTGAGGTAAACCAAACCGAACTTCTAATCTAAACATGTAAATCATGGTTAAATATGTAGGTGTGTGTTCGTACCGCTGTTCATCAGATTTACTGAGTTCTCTTCTTCTGCTCTCTGGTTTCTCTGCTGATAAAACTGGAAAAACTCCTGAAAACACACACAACCTGAAATATATATATGTCTGTCTGTCTGTGTGTGTGTGTGTGTGTGTGTGTGTGTGTGTGTGTGTGTGTGTGTGTGTGTGTGTGTGTGTGTGTGTGTGTTACCAGTTTAGGCAGCAGGATGTAGGAGAGGACTGACAGGAGAATAACAACACAGGCTGTGATGAAGTAACCGAACGCTGCATCATGAAGCTCTGAGCCGCCTGACGGAGGGGGGGGGGATATTTAAAATGTCTCTGATAAAATGGAAGATGAAGTATTATTTATATATATATATATATATATATTTTAAGGTATATATTAGGTCTGTCAAACGATTAAAAAAAGTAATCGAATTAATTAATTAATCTAAATTAATCACATACATAATTAACAGTGCCTGAACCGATACTTTTTAATGAAGTTAAAAAAAAAGAAAAAAAGGAAAGGTACTAAACAACAGTTGGTGACATTAAAGAACTTGTTTATTGCTAAGGCCATATGGTCAAAATGAAAAATTAAATAAAATTAAATGATTTAATAATAATGTAATCACTATAACAATAACCTATTTCACTAGTAAATTGCTGTTGAACGACAAAAACAACCAGCAGATGGGAAAAGGACATTTAACAATAACTTCGAATGCACCACGAGGCTGTAAATTACCAGTTTCATTGAACGCACCGTCTTTGTTTTTCCGACGTCAGCAGCTGCAGATTGTTACACCCTGGTGTTTTATCCTCTACAGTAAAACACAGTCAAACTTTATACAGTTTAGCGTTAGCTGTCAACATTTTAACTGTGTTTAATCCAGCTACTAGCTACCAGTAGGCTAACGTTAGCTGCTGTTGGGTATAGTGTTAACTAGCGTCACGTGCAGCGGGGTTTGTGTTTCCTGTAATGTCTGTTTCAGAGCATCAGAGAGAAGTGCAGACATATCAGTGGCACCAGATTTCGGTAGACAACCCTATTCAGAAAGAAGATTTGTAAGAAAATGTTCCAATCAATGATCCAGGTAGCACATTCTAATCGAAATGAATGCTTTATTTTGACAGCCCTAATATATATATACAGTCAGGTCCATAAATATTGGGACATCGACACAATTCTAATCTTTTTGGCTCTATACACCACCACAATGGAGTTGAAATGAAACGAACAAGATGTGCTTTAACTGCAGACTTTCAGCTTTAATTTGAGGGTATTTACATCCAAATCAGGTGAATGGTGTAGGAATTACAACAGTTTGTATATGTGCCTCCCACTTTCTAAGGGACCAAAAGTAATGGGACAATTGGCTGCTCAGCTCTTCCATGGCCAGGTGTGTGTTATTCCCTCATTATCCCATTTACAAGGAGCAGATTCAGTTTTTCAGGAGTTTCCGGAGTTTATTTCAAGTGTGGTATTTGCATTTGGAATCTGTTGCTGTCGACTCTCAATATGAGATCCAAAGAGCTGTCACTCATTAGGCTGAAAAATCTAAACAAACCCATCAGAGAGATAGCAAAAACATTAGGTGTGGCCAAATCAACTGTTTGGAACATTCTTAAAAAGAAAGAACGCACCGGTGAGCTCAGCAACACCAAAAGACCCGGAAGACCACGGAAAACAACTGTGGTGGATGACCGAAGAATACTTTCCCTGGTGAAGAAAACACCCTTCACAACAGTTGGCCAGATCAAGAACACTCTCCAGGAGGTAGGTGTATGTGTGTCAAAGTCAACAATCAAGAGAAGACTTCACCAGAATGAATACAGAGGGTTCACTACAAGATGTAAACCATTGGTGAGCCTCAAAAACAGGAAGGCCAGATTAGAGTTTGCCAAACAACATCTAAAAAAGCCTTCACATTTCTGGAACAACATCCTATGGACAGATGAGACAAAGATCAACTTGAAGAGTATGGAGAAGGAAAGGAACTGCTCATGATCCAAAGCATACCACCTCATCAGTGAAGTATGGTGGTGGTAGTGTCATGGCGTGGGCATGTATGGCTGCCAATGGAACTGGTTCTCTTGTATTTATTGATGATGTGACTGCTGACAAAAGCAGCAGGATGAATTCTGAAGTGTTTCGGGCAATATTATCTGCTGATATTCAGCCAAATGCTTCAGAACTCATTGGATGGCGCTTCACAGTGCAGATGGACAATGACCCGAGGCATACTGCGAAAGCAACCAAAGAGTTTTTTAAGGGAAAGAAGTGGAATGTTATGCAATGGCCAAGTCAATCACCTGACCTGAATCCGATTGAGCATGCATTTCACTTGCTGAAGACAAAACTGAAGGGAAAATGCCCCAAGAACAAGCAGGAACTGAAGACAGTTGCAGTAGAGGCCTGGCAGAGCATCACCAGGGATGAAACCCAGCGTCTGGTGATGTCTATGCCTTCCAGACTTCAGGCTGGAATTGAATGCAAAGGATTTGCAACCAAGTATTAAAAAGTGAAAGTTTGATTTATGATTGTTAATCTGCCCCATTATTTTTGGTCCCTTAAAAAGTGGGAGGCACATATACAAACTGTTGTAATTCCTACACCGTTCACCTGATTTGGATGTAAATACCCTCAAATTAAAGCTGAAAGTCTGCAGTTAAAGCACATCTTGTTCATTTCATTTCAACTCCATTGTGGTGGTGTATAGAGCCAAAAAGATTAGAATTGTGTCGATGTCCCAATATTTATGGACCTGACTGTATATATATATATATATATAACAAGTTATAGATTATATGATAGTTGGGTTATTGATCAGACTTGCGATGGCGCAGATCATGGCGAAGGCAGCAAAGGTTCCAGCGAGTCCCTGACCGCTCATGATGGGAGTCGTATATGAAGCCGGCAGCAGCCCGGCCATCCCAAACAGACTGCCCTGGAGAATGGCTCCAAACGCTGTCAGACAGACAGGAAGTCAGTCAGTCAGACAGACAGACAGGCAGGAAGTCAGTCAGACAGACAGACAGGCAGGAAGTCAGTCAGACAGACAGGCAGACAGACAGTCAGACAGATAGACAGGCAGACAGACAGACAGACAAGCAGTCAGACAGACAGCAGCCCAGCCATCCCAAACAGATTGCCCTGGAGAATGGCTCCAAACGCTGTCAGGCAGGCAGACAGGCAGGCAGTCAGACAGGCAGGCAGTCAGACAGGCAGACAGACAGAGACAGACAGACAGACAGACAGACAGACAGGCAGACAGAGACAGACAGACAGGCAGGAAGTCAGTCAGACAGACAGACAGACAGTCAGACAGTCAGACAGACAAGCAGTCAGACAGACAGACAGGAAGTCAGGCAGTCAGACAGACAGACAGGCAGTCAGACAGAGAAAGGCAGATAGACAGAGACAGACAGACAGACAGGCAGTCAGACGGACAAACAGACTGCCCTGGAGAATGGCTCCAAAAGCTGGAGACACAGACAGGCAGTCAGGCAGACAGACAGGCAGTCAGACAGACAAACAGACTGCCCTGGAGAATGGTTCCAAAAGCTGGAGACACACAGACAGACAGGCAGGCAGGCAGGCAGACAGACAGACAGACAGACAGACAGGCAGTCAGACAGACAGACAGACAGACTAACAGACTGCCCTGGAGAATGGCTCCAAACGCTGTCAGACAGACAGGGAGTCAGACAGACAGACAAGCAGGCAGACAGACAGACAGACAAACAGACTGCCCTGGAGAATAGCTCCAAATGCTGTCAGACAGGCAGTTAGACAGACAGACAGACAGGAAGACAGGCAGTCAGACAGATAGACTGCCCTGGAGAACAGCTCCAAACGCTGGAGACACACAGACAGGCAGTCAGTCAGGCAGGCAGACAGACAGACACACAGACAAACAGAGAGGCAGACAGACACACAGACAGACAGGCAGTCAGACAGACACACAAACAGACAGGCAGACAGACAAGCAGACTGATTTGTACACAGACAAACAGACTCAGACTCAAAGTTAAACTTTGACCCTCAGACTCACAGTTGATGATGACGATCTTCACCATGGTAACGCAGAAGAAGGGCAGCGGCTCGAGAGCAACTTTGACGAGGACAGCGGTGGCCATGAAGACAAACATGATGATGAGCAGGCTGCCCATCACTCGCAGACGCTGAGGAATACTGACACAGAGAGCAGAAGCTCAACGATCGGCTGAGAGTGTTGGGGGTTACGCTAGGAAGAAAAGCAGCTGAGGCGTAAACCACAGAGAAACAAACTGTAAAGATGGCAGCACATATCAAACAGAAGAACAAAGCAAACAGATATCTCAGCTGGTACCAAAGAAACCGATTAAAACAAGATCAGTCAGAAGGTTGGTATGTTTCTTCTCAGGACGGATGGAAAGTTGTTTGTTTTCTAAAGTCCAGTTCAGACCAAAGATTCTGGCCGAGATGAGTGTGAAACTATTGTCTCCCTGTAAGTCTGCGGTCTGCAGCCTTCTGAAAGCAGTTTCCACCAATGAGACGAGATCATTCTACCAATGAGACAAGACGGTCTATCATCTGCATAGAAACCTCTCTCTGGTTCTAACTTCACACTTTTTAGGCTTTTTTCTTAGCTGGATATCATTTTTAGCATCTTAAATATGAATAAGGAGAGTGATAGTGAACTACTTGCTACAGCGGCATTTCTAGTAGCAATGAAACGGAGAAAGGGTTTTATTTCTCTGATTTATGCTTTGTTCTATTGCCGCTCCTTCTAATCAGTCTCTCTCTAGCTCTCTCCACCACATACTGTTCTCTCTCTTCAGTCTCTCTCTAGCTCCACCACATACTGCTCTCTCTTCAGTCTCTCTCTAGCTCCACCACATACTGCTCCCTCTCTCCAGTCTCTCTCTAGCTCTCTCCACCACATACTGCTCTCTCTCTCTCTTCAGTCTCTCTCTAGCTCCACCACATACTGTTCTCTCTCTTCAGTCTCTCTCTAGCTCCACCACATACTGTTCTCTCTCTTCAGTCTCTCTCTAGCTCCACCACATACTGCTCCCTCTCTTCAGTCTCTCTTGCTCTCTCCACCACATACCATGCTCGTTGAGCCTGCATCTAGAACTCTGCCATTTCCACCAGCTGACAGTTTGTAACACAGAAATAAAATTGATCATTTTATTTATATAGTTTGTAGCTGACTTGACCAGCTGACTTCTCTATTGGCTGTTGAAACAGGTGCTGGAGCCCCCTAAAGGTTCTCCAAGAACTACCCAACAATCTCAAGGATTCTCAAATCTCCCTCAGGACTACTTAACCCTCTTCAAGGAAATCTATAACCTCCTGCATAAACATAGTCACCCCAAAAAACAACAACCCCCTCCCCAAAAAGGATCACTGTAAAGTCCTGAGAACCTTCTGGATCTTCCTGAACAACATTAAGCTGTTCAGTGAGAAAACTCTCTAAACCCAGAAAACCCTGGATGTTCTCTGCTGAAGGGCCCAGGGCCACTGCTTGGGTAGATGCCAAATCTCAGTCCACACACGTGTTGACATCAACATGAGCATACTGCGCAGACATCAACACTTAAATCTTCAACAGCATTAACAGACGTTAATGAAGTGGGTATATTTCTGAGACACTCTGGGCTGCAGATGTTAATTTCTCCCCAATTTCAGATCACATTTCCTGTTGAAACATGTTGAATTGTAGTTTTATGTAATAGTGATTTCATAGCAGTAGAAAGTGCCACTATAACCCTGTTACAGCATTAAGTGTTGATGCCTGCACAGTATGCTTTGTTGATGTTGACACATGTATCGGGTCTGATCTAGCATCTACCCACCACTTCAGACCCCTGGCCTCCATGAATTCCCGTCGTCTTCCTTGCTGATTTATGTGTGTTGTTGGACTCTTCTTCATTGGTTTTTGGTGTGTTGTTGGACTCTTCTTCATTGGTTTTAGTGTGTTGTTGGACTCTTTTTCGTTGGTGTTGTGTTGCAGTACTCACAGTGAGTGCAGGAAGGAGTTGAGGCAGGTGCAAAGGAGCAGCGGCAGCATGGCGCACAGCGTCATTACGTTGTTGAATTTAGCCTCCAGAATGCTGCGATGTTCACCTTCTGCTTCTGTCTGATTGGCTGAATAATCAACCAATGACGAGTCCTTCAGACGGCTGGTGAAGTACTAAAGACACAGACACAACCATTGTGTTATTCTGTTTTTATTCAAACTCAAACAACAACGTGTTGGCAGTTCTGCGCCCATTGGTTCCACTCATAGATATATATCTGGCGCCCTTGTTTTATTTTGAGTGCTCCTTTTCTGTTTGGCTTGCTGTAACATGGAGCCTTTTTGACCCTCCGCGGCCACCGGAGGTCATATTCTCTTTTGTTTTCCGAAAGGCTCAATAAATGAGAGGAGTTTTGCTTGTCTCAACCACCATTTGGACTCCTGTTTTCCTGTCCCTGCCACATGCCCTGGTATATCCAACATCCTAAATAAACACAACGCAGAGTCAGACTTTGCTGGAGTTTGCGGCCTGACGGATAGGGGTACATCTTTTGTGCCGTGACCTGGATGGTGGTTTACACGACGAGCAGACAATTTTCAGACTATTCATCTCTGTTGACTCAATGCTCAGGTTTTGTTGTTGCCTCTCATGTCTTAGATATTGGAACAAATAGGTGCTAAAACTGCTTTCGGATAACAACACGACAAGTTATGTTAAATGGAAATGTGAATTAATTGTGTACATGCTGTGGTGCTTGTTGGTGCTTTATACTGTATCTGGTTGTGTCTCCCCTAGCCAACTCATAATACAACACTGATACATCCTTTCACTTCCTTCTATCACTACACTAACTCAAAAGCCAAACATGCAAAGACATTACAAAAACACTCCTCATCGTCCTTTGTCTACTATCCCCCCTGCAGTAAGGCAGACACTATACCACTCACGTGGACCAATGACTGGCACCTATGTGGTAATGCATGCTCCAGAACAGACAGTAATTAACATGGGAGAGGTGAACAGTCCCCATGAATCCCTGCAACGTCACTCTCAGCACCTTCTGAGGTCAACGCCATGGGAGGCCACATCTAACACCATGCCCCCCCCAAGCAATGAGCCTACACCTCCAGCTGCTGGTCATTTTTCACATCCCAGTGTACTCACCCCTCCAGCAACAAGCTTTGTCCCCACACCTCCCAGCCAGGCCCCCATGCCTACTAAACATGTAAGTGTCCAGGGCCCAGCTACAACAGGATATGGTCCCAAGGTCTCAGAGTATGCCTCCCTGACCCCATTCAGTCCTCCTGAAGTCACTCTCCCTATACGTCCTATGACTACAGCCAGGACATCCAGCTCTACAATTCCTGATAATCCCAGCCTGTTGCTCAAACCCCAGGTCTTCATACCTTCAGCAAGTAACTTACAACCCTTTCCAGTGCTTTCAACCTAAACCCATAGGTTTCTATGCATGGCCCCCCAGTGGGCATACAGAGCGCTACAGAAACAGTACCTGCCCCACCTGCAATCTGTGATCCTTTTCCCACCAGCTATCCCATACCTCCTTACTCATCGTATGGGATGTACATCCCTTCATTCTCAGTGTACCAACCTCAGGCAGTAGGTCAATCTTCACAAGCCGTTCAACCCCACCTTCATCACATGCAGGCCACTAGAAAATCCCACACACTCCCCCACATGGTTGATGACGGATTAACAAGGTTTTCACCTGCCCAACCCAACCATGGGGGTTTCACCCAGACACATCAAGTGAAAAATGTTCAAGTGTTCGTCCGGGGGGCTCTGAATGCAAGATCCTGATTGACGACTGGATCCGAGACATCCGAGGCACCTAAGTGGTGAGGCTAGGCGGCTGGTTTTAAATCTCCCCTCACCTGAACAAAGTCCTGAGAGAGCTTTTGAGAGAGTGCATGTCACCGTATTCAGCTGAGAGCTGAATACGGTGACATGCAGAGATCCCTGGACACCTTAGCTGACTTTTATGAGAGGAGCCAATGCACAGGGGAGTCGGCGTGTTCCTATGCCATTGCCTTGAAAGTGACACAGAGATATGGAAGAGGTTCAGAATGGTGGCCAGCCTTTTCCAGATCGGGATACTAAATTGGCTAGGCAGTTCATGAGAGGGCTGACTGACGAGGAAGTGTATATGAGAATCGCACCCATGAAGCCAAGGCTACTAAGTTTTCGGGAGCTGCAAATTGAGCTCAGAAGCCTTGCCAGAGAAACAAAGATTTAATCTCCAACACAAACAGAAGAAGGCGTTAAGCCAGGTCCAAGTTGTTGGTGGTAAAATTCAAAGTGGACCAACCGACAGAGCTGATACAGGGAAGCACAACTCTGGGCTTTCTGAGCTAACAGCGCTTGTAAAAGACATGGCTCTGAATCAGGAAGAACAAAGTAGAAAACTTTCACCATTGGAATCCAAGCTTAACACCACTCAAGTCCCAGATCCCCCCTGGTCTCGCCAAGGAACAGGGAACATGAGCGCAGGAGCCACATTTGTGTGCTACCATTGTGGCAAGCCTGGACATGCAGCAAAGGTTTGCAGAGCTGTGTTGCCGGACAATGAACAGACTCGTCCCCCTGGATCTTCTGCTGCTGTTGTGCCGAGTGAAAATGCTGCCACGGTCAGGCAGCCTTTAAACTCCTAAGGCCTGTGGTAACTGGGGCAACCATGGGCACACATCAAGGTCCCCAACAAGAAAAGCAGGAACAGGGAGCCTCAACAGAGCCCTACACCCCTTTGGTCGGGCCCTTAAATGAGGATCAGGTGGACGTAAATGGCACAAGCTGTAGGGCACTTATTGACTCTGGCTTCCAAGTAACCACTGTCACCAAGGTGATTTTGGCGCTCACATCCTGAACTGTGTAGACAGGAGTTGCACAGGTCCAATATCCCAATAGAAGGTGCTGGTGGTCATGCTATACCCCAATATGGCACACTCTACATCAACCTTAAAGTTCTGGGTAAAGAGTTTACCAATGTGCCTGCACTTGTTGTTCCTATAACGGAGTACCGGTCAGAAGTTCCATTGCTAGTGGGGACCAATGTTATACGTGCCTCCAGATCCCACCTTGAAGCAACATACGGACAGCAGTTTCTTGTTGTGGTAAAAGAGAAACACCCCGAATGGTACACTGCCCTGTTGGAGGTGGGTGACGCTGAGCTTGGGAGTCATGATGGTCGGGTAGGCCCTGCACACTATGCTGGCCGCAAACTACATGTGCCGGCAGGCAAGGAAGTGAATGTGATGTGCAAAGTGACAGGGGGTCCAAGAAAAAAGACACACTGCTCTTGTCGAGAGCAAGGCTGGTTCCCAGCTGCCGGAGGGCCTGGTTGTGGGCAGGGTTCTTTCCTATGTGAAAAAGGGCCGGGTCCCCGTTAGAGTAATGAACTTATCTGCACGACCAGTACTGCTCAAACCACATGTTCATCTGGCAGAAGCATTCCAGTTGCGGGACGTGTTGCAGTGGAATGGCGACAATCAGCATTCTCAAGGTGATGAACAGACGGATGAGGAACGAAATGTACAGAGTGCAGAGCCTGAAGTGTGTCAAAGCCATGACCAGGTTGTCCGCCCAAATCCAGTTGGACACATCCTACCTGGTTATGTGGATCTCAGTGAAGCGGCTGTCCAGGAAGAGGAGCAAAGAGTCCGACTCAGGCAGCTGGTGGAGAAGAATGCAAATATATTTCTATGGATTTTGGACACACAAAAACTGTGCACCATGAGATTCCTCTGATTGATCCCAAACCTTTCTGCCTTCCTTATCGGAAATTACCACCTTCCCAGTGGCAGGATGTTCGTAATCTCCTGAAGGATATGGAGGAATCTGGCGTAATCCGCCCCAGCAAAAGTCCTTACGCCTCTCCCATTGTGGTTGTGACAAAGAAGGATGGGTCGTTGAGGATATGTGTTGATCACAGGAGATTAAATTCTTGTAGCACCAGAGATGCTTTCCCACTCCCAAGAATCGAGGATGCACTTGAGGCCCTGGGTCAGGCTAAATATTTCTCGACCCTTGACTTGATGTCTGGCTACTGGCAAGTGGAGGTGGCAGAGCAAGACGAGCATAAAACGGCGTTTGTCACCCCAATGGATCTTTATGAAGGCCATAAAGGTTGCCACCTCATGAGGAAGGAAGTCCAGTACCTGGGACACCTGGTGTCTGCCGAGGGAATTCATACAGACCCAGCAAAAGTAAGCAAGGTAAAGGACTGGCCACAACCCACAAGGAGGTTCTGCAGTTTCTGGGCTTGGCAGGATACTACAGGCGATTTGTGGAGGGTTATCCGAGTTAGCAGCACCCTTGTATCGTCTTACCTCTGGCGACCCCAAAAGGAAGAACAGGGGAAAGAAGAAGCCTCCTGCTCCTGAGCCACGCTTTCTCTGGACTGAGGAATGCACAGAGACATTTTGTATGCTGAAAGAGAAACTCACATTGGCTCCGTTGTTGGGCTACCCTGACTACACATTGCCCTTTGTGTTAGAGACAGATGCTTCTGAAGAAGGTCTCCTGGGCTGTCCTGGCACAAGTTAAAAGTGGGACTGAGAGGGTGATAGCATATGCCAGTAGGGGTTTAAGCCCAGCAGAAACTCGTTACCCAGCTCACAAGCTGGAATTTCTAGCACTCAAGTGGGCGGTGACAGAAAAGTTTTATGACCATCTGTACGGGCACAAGTTTTCAGAACATTGAATACCAAACCTGGTAGGACAGAAAGAGAGACCTGGGGAGAGCGAGCCTCTCTCCTCCTTAAATAGTGGAGAAGATTGGTGGTAAAAGATGGTACCCTATATCGCAGAGTTCAGGATGGCCAGCATGGAATCAATGAACAGTTAGTCCTGCCCCAGAAGCTACAGAGAATGGTGAAAACAGCCCTACATGATGAATCAGGCCACCTGGGATTCGAACGGACGCTCACTCTGATTCGAGAACGCTTCTACTGGCCTAGGATGTTTCAAGATGTAAAAGTGTGGTGTGAGCAGTGTGAGCGTTGCTGTCTCAGGAAGACACCCACATCGGGCCTCAAAGCTCCCCTTGTCAGCATACATACCAATGCCCCTATGGAGCTTGTTTGTATTGATTTCCTGACACTGGAAAAGTCTGTTAGCGGAGTTGAAAATGTGCTGGTGGTCACCGACCATTTCTTCCGTTTTGCCCAGGCTTACTCAACTAAAGACCAGAAGGCAACTACAGTGGCTAGGGTGTTGTGGAGGAACTTCTTTTGTCGTTTTGGATTCCTAGCAAAGCTCCATGCTGATCAGGGGCACAACTTTGAGAGTGCAGTGGTAAGAGATCTGTGCAAGATTACTGGCATCACCAAAACACACACCACTCCATACCACCCTCAGGGAAATGGAACCACTGAGAGGTTTAATCGTACTCTGATGAACATGCTGGGCACCTTGGACCCCGACTTGAAACCTCGCTGGCACGAGTATGTTGATACAATGACACACGCCTATAACTGCACTCAACGGAGGCCAACGGAGGTCATATTCTCTTTTGTTTTCCGAAAGGCTTAATAAATGAGGAGTTTTGCTTGTCTCAACCACCATTTGGACTCCTGTTTTCCTGTCCCTGCCACATGCCCTGGTATATCCAACATCCTAAATAAACACAACGCAGAGTCAGACTTTGCTGGGGTTTGCGGCCTGAAGGATAGGGCTACATATCCATAGATACTTCACTGACCGCTGCAGTTCATTACAGCGATACGTCAAGGTGGCCGTCAGTTTGGGACGGACATGTCACACCGCTTAATGCATGCAAGTCTAGCGAGGCAGAGATCTATCCACAATGAATTTTGAATAGATTTTTAAGCGGTTTGCTTTGCTACAAATGCCAGACATGTATTTATGAAACAGGATACTTGGTTAAATTAAAAATCCAGGTTTTCATACTCAAATACCTAATCTTGTGTAGATAGTAACAGTACGCAACTTTAAGCCTTAAAGGTCCAAAATGTAATATTGTTGAACGGAGGTTCAGTTGAAAACCCCAAAACAGCTAAAACTATATTGCTGCATAGAATGTATTAACCCAAAAACAGCTAAAACTACAGGTGCTGGTCATATAATTAGAATATCATGAAAAAGTTGATATATATTTCAGTAATTCCATTTAAAAAGTGAAACTTGTATAATGTATACATTCATTCCACACAGACTGATATATTTCAAGTGTTTATTTCTTTTAATTTTGATGATTATAACTGACAACTAATGAAAACCCCAAATTCAGTATCTCAGAAAATTAGAATATTACTTAAGACCAATACAAAAAATGGATTCTTTAGAAATGTTGGCCAACTGAAAAGTATGAACATGAAAAGTATGAGCATGTACAGCACTCAATACTTAGTTGGGGCTCCTTTTGCTTGAATTACTGCAGCAATGTGGCGTGGCATGGAGTGGATCAGTCTGTGGCACTGCTCAGGTGTTAGGAGAGCCCAGGTTGCTCTGATAGTGGCCTTCAGCTCTTCTGCATTGTTGGGTCAGGCAAGTTTGCTGGCCAATTAAGAACAGGGGTACCATGGTCCTTAAACCAGGTACTGGTAGCTTTGGCACTGTGTGCAGGTGCCAAGTCCTGTTGGAAAATGAAATCTGCATCTCCATAAAGTTGGTCAGCAGCAGGAAGCATGAAGTGCTCTAAAACTTCCTGGTAGACGGCTGCGTTGACCCTGGACCTCAGAAAACACAGTGGACCAACACCGGCAGATGACATGGCACCCCAGACCATCACTGACTGTGGAAACTTTACACTGGACTTCAAGTAACGTGGATTCTGTGCCTCTCCTCTCTTCCTCAAGACTCTGTGACCTTGATTTCCAAAGGAAATGCAAAATGTACTTTCATCAGAGAACATAACTTTGGACCACTCAGCAGCAGTCCAGTCCTTTTTGTCTTTAGCCCAGGCGAGACGCTTCCGACGCTGTGTCTTGTTCAGGAGTGGCTTGACACAAGGAATGCGACAGCTGAAACCCATGTCTTGCATACGTCTGTGCGTGGTAGTTCTTGAAGCACTGACTCCAGCTGCAGTCCACTTTTTGTGAATCTCCCCCACATTTGTGAATGGGTTTTGTTTCACCATCCTCTCCAGGGTGTGGTTATCCCTATTGCTTCTACACTTTTTTCTACCACATCTTTTCCTTCCCTTCGCCTCTCTATTAATGTGCTTGGACACAGAGCTCTGTGAACAGCCAGCCTCTTCAGCAATGACCTTTTGTGTCTTGCCCTCCTTGGGCGAGGTGTCAATGGTCGTCTTTTGGACAGCTGTCAAGTCAGCAGTCTTCCCCATGATTGTGTAGCCTACAGAACTAGACTGAGAGACCATTTAAAGGCCTTTGCAGGTGTTTTGAGTTAATTAACTGATTAGAGTGTGGCACCAGGTGTTTCAATATTGAAACTTTTCACAATATTCTAATTTTCTGAGATACTGAATTTGGGGTATTCATTAGTTGTCAGTTCTAATCATCAAAAGTAAAAGAAATAAACACTTGAAATATATCAGTCTGTGTGGAATGAATGTATACATTATACAAGTTTCACTTTTTGAATGGAATTACTGAAATAAATCAACTTTTTCATGATATTCTAATTATATGACCAGCACCTGTATATTATTGCTTAAACTATATTAATCTGTGTGAGTGCTTGAAAACATATCAATCTGTATTGCATTTATGACAGGACAGATAGTGTGCTTTAGAGAATTGCAGTTGGTTGAGTGGAAAAGTACTGACAGAGAAGTGAAGTTCATTTTCATATTGCTGCTAAAGTGAAGAGAACTGACAGTTTGTGCAGAGCGGTGCAAGAGTAAGTCGGCCGACCACAACCTGTTGACCCCCAACTGCATATCCTGTATGGCACGTGGTGTGTGTTTTCTGTAAGCCTCTGCTGTATTGCCTTGCAAAAATATGAAATTATAGTGACACCCCGAGCTGCGTCTATGAGGGTAGTTGTCATGAAAAGGAAATTGTCTGTAGAGACTAAAACGTTTGTTTTGTCCCAGGTAAGTTTGGATGTTTGGAACATGGGGGCTGATGGGGAATGACTCGTCTCAAGCGGCCGCTCGAGGTACTGCAGTCAGCCACTGAGTTACCACTTCAATAACACACACAGGACAAAAATATTTTTTTAGCATCTTACTGAGATATCACTAATATCTGAAATAAAATAAAAATAAACATTTTACCTGACACAAGCTAGCATTAGCTTAATTCAGTATCAGGACAGTCACTTAGACTAGACTGCTGTTTGAGTTTTTACTCAATATAATTCCCCATCCTTCAAAACAAAAGCTGGTTCAGAGCATAAGATGCTGTGTAGGTGGAGCACAGACAGGAAGTGATGTCATACCATGGTAGCCGTCATGAAGAAGTTCCAGGGCAGCAGCGTTCCCAAACCGAGCATGAAGAAAATCAGCCAGACGCCAAAATACCTGCAGAAAGACATTTTCAAAGTAAAATGATAAACATTTTATTATGAAACACATGAACACTCTGAGTTTTTGTCTTTGTTCTGCAGGCAGCTGTTTATCTTCATATTTTCAACCATTTAACCCTGAAATATTAAAAACATCGTGTAGCAATACGTGTAGTTTACTCTGAGCAGATAGATAAAAGGCTGGGTATCTGCTCTTTCATAGGGGGGCACATGAACTAATTTCACAGCATAAGAAAACAAATAACACATCAATCATTCACATTATCCCCGTTATTACATGGCTACTTACCAAATACGTCAATACTACATTATCCCCGTTATTACACATTTACTTACCAAATACATCAATACTACATTATCCCTGTTATTACACAGCTACTTACCAAATATATCAATACTACATTATCCCCGTTATTACACAGCTACTTACCAAATACATCAATACTACATTATCCACATTATTACACAGCTACTTACCAAATACATCAATACTACATTATCCACATTATTACACAGCTACTTACCAAATACATCAATACTACATTATCCACATTATTACACAGCTACTTACCAAATACATCAATACTACATTATCCCCGTTATTACACAGCTATTGTGATGGCAAATTTACATTTAAGCATGATTCTCTATATTATTTGTATAATTTCTTTTAGTGTTTCTCTCACAATACTGGAAGGGAGTTTTTCTTATTCTCACATGTTGAAAGTAAGAGCCACAAAGTCTGGGAACGTAATGTGTACGCTGAACAGATAGGGGCTACAAGGTCACCCTAAACTATCTGTTATTTCTCCCTGGATAGTTGAGACTTCTCACATAGTTGAGATAAACGAGATGTCTAAACCTTTGGGTAGAAAGTGCTACAGAGGGGAAGAAGTGAAGTGGCTACTGAATGTCTGACTATGTTTGATTGTAAGAAATGTTGAGTCATGTTTAGAAAGGGGGGTATGTCTTTCTATCTCACTGGAGATGCATATATACTGTGTGCTTTTTCTTATTCGTTGAAGAGACCTTTCACGCCAGCGCTGCGTGCCTTTTGTGAACCGTGTGCTTCTTTGTAAAGTTGCAAGTTTATAATAAAATACAAAAACCTAACTTGGTTTAGTCTTCGACTGTCCTTATTTTGTTTCACCTTCCTATTTTAAAACATCTACACCTGCTGCATCGAAAACTTCCACCACACTACTTACCAAATACATCAACCCTACATTGTCCCCGTTATTACACAGCTACTTACCAAATAAATCAATACTACATTATTCACATTATTACACACATTATCCCCATTATTACACAGCTACTTACCAAATACATCAATACTACATTATCCACATTATTACACAGCTACTGTACTTACCAAATAAATCAAAAATTTGACTCAAAATATTGATTCAAAATAAGACTGTCAGCATTAACGCACTAATCGCGATGTGATTAAGGGCCGAGCATAACGCGTTATTTATTTTTTTATATGTTAATCGCATGCCGCCATTTATTAATTTATTTTACACTTCACTGGGCTTGGCGTGATGCCTAACAGGCTACTATTTTGACCCTTTGCAGCACCGTTAGTTATCATCAAGCTGCCATACTTCCTCCTGCTGCTGCAGGCTGCAGGATGTGTGATGCACATGATGCGCATGATGGAGAAACACAGCAGCAATACAATCTGAATGGAACTTTTTATTTTCCAAAACTCCTGGACAGCTCATTAGACAAGTCGAAAGCCATATGCACGTTGTGTAAAGCCAAATTAAAATATCACCGCAGCACGTCAAGCTTGAGCTACCACCTGCGAGCTAATTAACGTGACTCAGGTTGATGCTAGCAGGCTCAGGCAAAGCTCTATTTTGGAGAGTGCTACACGCTGACCTGTTGATGAAACCAAATCCAAAAAAATTACTACAGCTCTTGCAAAATGGGTAGCAACTAACTGCAGACCTGTCAGCATGGTAGAGGACTCCGGTCTTAAAGACTTTGGTTGGCATGTTCATGTCCCGTCTTATACATGGCCGTCGAGGGGGACAGTAGTTTCACCTGACCCGTCTTATACATGGCCGTCGAGGGGGACAGTAGTTTCACCTGACCCGTCTTATACATGGCCGTCGAGGGGGACAGTAGTTTCACCTGACCCGTCTTATACATGGCCGTCGAGGTGGACAGTAGTTTCACCTGACCTGTGTTATACATCGCCGTTGAGGGGGACAGTAGTTTCACCTGACCCGTCTTATACATGGCCGTCAAGGGGGACAGTAGTCTCACCTGACCCGTCTTACACATGGCCGTCGAGGGGGACAGTAGTCTCACCTGACCCGTCTTATACATGGCCGTCGAGGGGGACAATAGTCTCACCTGACCTGTCTTATACATGGCCGTCGAGGGGGACAGTAGTCTCACCATACACAGCCTGTACCACACGGAGAAAGCAGCCACACTGGAACTGCTGCAAAGTGCTGCAAGGTGATCACTGGACGTCAGTGACTAATCCAGATTATTTAGGAGTTACTGCACACTAGATTGACTCTGGTAAGGATAGGGTTCTTTAGTTTTTAGTTAGGTACTTGGAGGAATGGTGCAGTAATGACAGATTCACACATTTTTCTTTTGTTTACAGTAAATAAATAATTACAAATCTTAAAGTCAAGTTCATAAAGTAACTTTCTTTGCATCATTTGATTCCCAGTTAAGATCATCTGGTAAGAATGGCTTTCATTGTTAATATGGACTTAAAAACTGTTCTGAAATGCTAAATAATAGAATTTTAATAATGTGATAAAATATGTGATTAATCGCGATTAACTATAGAAATTCAGCGATTAATCACGATTAAAAAAAATTTATCGTTTGACAGCCCTAATATAAAAAAGTTTTTTATTGCTTTTGCTAAAGAAAATACACGGTTGAACAATACGTCCATAGCAACTTAAACTCTGGAGCCTACTCATAATTCACATTAAACTGAAAATGTTCTTTTTACATACGGTAAGTACTCCATTTAATGTTTGCCTCATGTCTTTTTATTTCTCTGTCATCCAGTTTTATGTGTCTGGTAATCTCTCTGCTTCTTCTGCACAGTTTTCTGGTTCTCCATTTTGTTTCTTTACTTTTTTTGCCCCAGCTGATGAATTACTCAAATGTCTTTCTGTGGATTGACAGATGTCCTCCAGAGTGATCAGAGCTGCATCCATAGCAACGATCTGTTATAAAGAATTATACAGCTTTGTTAAATACTTGATTCTGATTGGTCAATCATGGCATTCTGCTGTTCTGTATGTTGCCATGGACACAGTTCTGATCACAGTCTATGAAAGGACCATTTTAAATCAATAAAATCATTTTGTGTCAAATTCTTTATTTCTTCAGTAAGCAGTTGTGTAATAAACGTCCTAATGTCATTATTATGCAGGACCCAACACACAGCGAAGGATTCAAGGAGTCAATAAATCTACTGAACACTGAGAATTCATTACCACCCCAACTCAGAAACATCGATTCATCCCCCATTTCAAATTGCAACTCAAAACACATCTGTTTAAAACTTCCTATTCCACTTGATGTCAATTACTCTGCCTCTTTCTGTTGTTTCTATTTTATTCTTTATTTTTATTTATATTTTTTGCTGCTTTTAAATGTCTTATGTATCCCTGTACGGTGTCCTTGAGTGCTGAGAAAGGCACCTTTAAATAAAATGTATTATTATTATTATTATTATTATTATTATTATTATTATTATTATTATTAATATTATAAGTTGTTTTTGACTCACTTGTCTCTCGGGGAGCTGACGGCCATTTTCCTCTGAAGAACTTATCGACTGAATAACCAATCGACTGAAGAACCGATCGACTGAAGAACTGATTTCTCTCAATGTTTTGCAGGTATTTTCCTCGTCAGTCAGAATCTGCTCCTGATTGTTAAACCTCAACAACAACCAGCTGCTCTCTCTCTCTGTTAAATTATTCTCTAACTCTCTAGTGTGTCAGGAGTCTTTGTTTGTTAAATATTCTGGCAGTTAAAGCTTTGTCTCTTTCAGTCTTTCTTTCCAGACAGTTGTGAAATACTTCTTCCTGTATTAGTCACGTTTTTTTTTTTTAATCCTGCTTCCTCTATCTTCCTCCTGTGGCTCGTCTCTCTTCTTTCTGCAGTTTCAGCAGAATCAGTTCTTCAGCGGCAGTGCCCTTTGACCTCTGGTATCAGTTCAGTGGACTTTGTTACTGTGGAGATGGTGACGATGTGATAACAGAATGCCACAGTTTAGTTACCATGAAGAAATATTTTTAACTTCTTTTGAATGTAATTATTGTCAGATTCAAAGGAAACAAATTATTTATTATTCATGACATTAAATGTTAAACTGTTTGTGATCTTTACATGTCACACAGAAGGTGGAATAAAGTTTGTCTCATGTTATTAATGTTGAATAAAGTTTGTCTCATGTTATTAATGTTGAATAAAGTTTGCACATTGAACTGTTTCACCTGCGTGACTCGGTTGGGTTTTATAAAACTAAAGAAAAAACTACACCAGCACTTCTTTGTATTTCTGTTTATATCTTCATGTTTATATCTTACTTACATATTCATTATCTAATAAAAGAGAGAACTAATCCTGCAGCATTTGCAGTTTGAGTCAGTATTTGTAATAAAAAGACATTTTACAATAGCTAGCAGATCAATATGATCAGATCAGTAATCATTAATGAGAGGGTGAGGCTTCGCTCCGCTGTGTGTTCACTGTGCTCTAACAAGCGTGGTCAAAGTGTTTCATTTTTTTTGGTTTGAGTTTTTGTGTTTGGACCCTCAGTCCCAGAGACGGAGGCCGAGATGGTTTTAGAGTGTTTATTGGAAACACCAAGAGTTTTGGGGGAATCGGCCGGAGGCAGTTGGAGGTAATGAAGTCTGTCTGGTGTAGCAGGAGGAGATAACGGTCCAACCAGAAGACTCACTCAGGCTGAAAGCTGGGAACGCTGGAGACAGGGTGGCACGGTGGCTCACTTCTGCCTCACAGCAAGTTGGCACTGCAGAGTTCGATCCCCAGTCCGGGCAGGGCCTGTCTGTGTGGAGTTTACATGTTCTTCCCGTGTTTGCGTGGGTTCCCTTCGGCTGCTTTGGTTTCCTCCCACCATAAAGACATGCATGCTGGGTAACTAGGACTACAGTTGAAAATTAGCCTTCTGGCTAACACTGGCGCATTTACAGAAATGTTGATTAATCTGCATTGTCCTAATAACATTAATACATCTTAAAAGACTGCAGGCTCGAACAACTCTTATTAGTCCAGAAATCCAAAAATACATAAACAAAAACATTACAAAACTTAGAAGTCTCCTGCACACTTGGAAAACTCAGGTTAGTTAGTTAGTTAGTAGAAACCACAAGAGCAAAGAGCCACTGAACTCTATCGACAGCCATGGGATAATCTGGTACCGGAGTGGAGTTTGGACCAGGCTTTATCGGAGAGATAAGGAGATGAATATCAGGTGTGCCTCGTCACAGAGACTACGCCCTCTGCTGCGCCCACACTGCCGGGGAGAGAAACAGGAAAACCCACCAAACACAAATACCAAAACTGCAGAAAGAAACAGCACCATGACACCTCTGCATGAGAGGACTGTTTGAACTCTGTATTGTTTCCCTGCCATCAGTCTTTATTTTCTCTGCCGTGGTCGGTGCATTCCTGTAGATCTCTGAGTGTCTCCTGTAGATTAAACTGATCTTTAATTTCAATAAGTCAGACTGATATTTTATTTTAATAAGTCAAACTGAAGTCTTTCATTTCAATAAGTCAAACTGAAGTCTTTTATTTCAGACTGTAGGAAAGACTCAGTTTGAACAGGAGGCAATAGGACATGACAGGGAGGGTAATATGTGAACTCTTCTTTAATGAAACAAAGTGAATAAAACAAACAACCAGCTTCACTTTGGTTTTCTTATCAGTCAGCAGCTGATTCGCTTACAAACGGACCAATCAGAGCACAGTGTGGGGGGTCAGCTGGTCACTCAGCTTTGGATCTTCTCACAGCTCCAGGTAACCGGTCCTGCACCCTGAAACACACAAACACACACAGCGACACACACAAACACACACAGCAACACACACAAACACACAAACACAGGCATACACAGAAACACACAGAAACACAAACACACACACAGAAACACAAACACATACACAGAAACACAAACACATACACAGAAACACAAAAAAAACAGAAACCCACAGAGACACACACAGAGACACTCTGTTAGGGTGGAGCAGCTACATATGTCTGGAATATGGTGGCCGACAGGGGCAAACGCCCTGCAACTTAAGAAAACAACTTCATTAATTTGACAACACATGCGCAGTATTCAGCAAACGCACTACAAATACCACAACACAACCAAATACACAAACGCACTGCAAATACCACAACACAACCAAATACACAAACGCACTGCAAATACCACAACACAACCAAATACACAAACACACTGCAAATACCACAACACAACCAAATACATAAACGCACTGCAAATACCACAACACAACCAAATACATAAACGCACTGCAAATACCATAACACAACCAAATACACAAACGCACTGCAAATAAAAAACGATGCAAAAAGAAAAGCACACAAACCCCGAAAACAAATACAACAGAAAAAAACGCTGCAGATCCAGATTACACACCGGAAGTTCTCCAGACCTCTAGAGGGAGCAGCTAGTGGAACAGCTGGATTTTAGATCCCCACGGGGGGAGAGAGCTCTGCCTTTTTATTAGAGTCGGGTATGGCTGCATAGTAAAAAGAGAACTCCCGTCTCATGCCCTCCCGTCCATAGACTGTATATTAAATTCATATTATTATTATTAATAACGTAATATATTAATAATATAAATTCTATGCTCCCGTCTCATGCCCTCCCGGTGCTGTCCCCGAGCTTGGGCCTTTCAAAATAAAAGCTCGCGTCTGGTCCGCTATGTGTTTGTACTTTGGTGTTTTAGATGTTTGTGAACTCAACAGTACGACAATCATGCTAATGAATACAATAACTTTTTCAGCAGATGTCTTACTTATGACACGGAGTTAGCAAAGCAGTTTTGTGTTTATATATGTAGGGGGGGGGATTTATTCAGATTGATAAATCCCATGGTAAATTGGCTGGTTTACTAAACAGGGAGGGACTATAAATCCTGTCTGTTGTTTTTTTTTGTATTTCAAGAGCGAATTGCTCCACAATATGAATACAGATTGCTCACTTATTTTGTTGGTAACCGTTGTTGTATAATCACAATATTACACTTGAGGAGGCCTACACTTCAGTAATTTCGTACCTCAAAATGAAACCCTCTCATGTAATATGGCTTAAACAAACGTCAACGTTAAACGCTGATGCAGTTTTAAATGTTTTATCACCACGAATTTATAGACGTCTCTGCTGATTGAGTATCACCTGACCTGAGACACAGCCACCAAACCAGAGAAAACATATCTCAAACATAGACTTCATATTTACTCTCTCTCTCTCTCTCTCTCTCTCTCTCTCTCTCTCTCTCTCTCTCTTCCCCCCCCCATGGAGACCAGCTGTTCCACTAGCTGCTCCCTCTAGAGGTCTGGAGAACTTCCGGTGTGTAATCTGGATCTGCAGCGTTTTTTTGTTGTATTTGTTTTCGGGGTTTGTGTGCTTTTCTTTTTGCATCGTTTATTTGCAGTGCATTTATGTATTTGGTTGTGTTGTGTGTATTTGCAGTGCGTTTATGTATTTGGTTGTGTTGTGTGTATTTGCAGTGCGTTTATGTATTTGGTTGTGTTGTGTGTATTTGCAGCACGTTTGCTGAATGCTACGCATGAGTTGTGAAATTAATGAAGTTGTTTTCTTAATTTGCTTGTGTTTTGTCTATTTGCATGTTTTGTTAAGTTGCAGGGCGTTTGCCCCTGTCGGCCACCGTACTGGAAGACCCCCAACACCTGCAGCTCTGATGGGAACTTACTTCTGCAGCATCTCCTCCACTCTGGACCGGATCAATTCAATGTACTGATCGATCTGGGTCTAAACACACACACAGACACACACAGACACACACACACACACACACACACACACACACACACACACACACACACACACACACACACACACACACACACACACACACACACACACAGAGACACGCACACAAACACACACAGACACACAATCACAGACACACACACAAACAGAGACACGCACACAGACATACGCACACAGAGACACACACACAGACATACGCACACACAGAGACAAGCACACAGACACACACACACAGAGACACACACACAGACACACGCACACACAGAGACACACACACACAGAGACACGCACACAGACACACGCACACACACAGACACACACATAGACAGAGACATGCACACAGACACACACACAGACACACGCACACACAGAGACACACACACAGAGACACGCACACACAGAGACACGCACACACACAGAGACACGCACACAGACACACGCACACACAGAGACACGCACACAGACACACGCAAACACACACAGAGACACACACACATAGAGACACGCACACAGACAGACACACACACACATGCACACAGACACACACACAGCCACACGCACACACACACATATACGCACACACAGAGACAAGCACACAGACACACGCACACACAGAGACACACACACAGAGACACGCACACAGACACACACATCTGAATGTTAAAATAACGTTTTTGAACAGGGGAACCACCACCCCGGTCTGCCACTCCTTAGGTACTGTCCCAAACTTCCACGCAATGTTAAAGAGGCATGACAACCAAGACAACCCCTCCACACCCAGAGCTTTCAGCATTTCTGGACGGATCTCATCAATCCCTGGGGCTTTGCCACTGTGGAGTTGTTTGACTACCTCAGCAACTTCCACCAGGGAAATTGACGACAATCCTCCATCATCCTCCAGCTCTGCCTCTGACATAGAGGGCGTATTAGTTGGATTTAGGAGTTCCTCAAAGTGCTCCTCGCGTCCCGTCCTTACTGTACACAGCTTGGATGGTTCCTCGCTTCCCCCTCTTGAGGTGGCGAACGGTTTTCCAGAAGCACCTTGGTGCCGACCGAAAATTCTTCTCCATGTCTTCTCCGAACTTCTCCCACACCCGCTGCTTTGCCTCTTTCACAGCAGAGGTTGCAGCTCTTCGGGCCCTTCGGTACCCTGCAACTGCCTCTGGAGTCCTCTGGGATAACATATCCCGGAAAGACTCCTTCTTCAGTCGGACGGCTTCCCTGACCACTGGTGTCCACCACAGCTCCTCGCTGCAACTTCAGCAATGGAAACTTTGAACATTGTCCACTCGGGTTCAATGCCCCCAGCCTTCACAAGGATGCACGAAAAGCTCCGCCGGAGGTGTGAGTTGAAAGTCTGTCGGACAGGGGCCTCCTCCAGACGTTCCCAGTTTACCCGCACTACCCTTTTGGGCTTACCAGGTCTGTCCAGAGTCTTCCCCCACCCACCTGACCCAACTCACCACCAGATGGTGATCAGTTGACAGCTCCGCCCCTCTCTTCACCCGAGTGTCAAAAACATACAGCCTCAGATCAGATGAAACGATTATAAAATCGATCATTGACCTTTGGCCTAGGGTGCTCTGGTACCAAGTACACTTATGAGCATCCCTATGTTCGAATATGGTGTTTGTTATAGAAAATCCATGACTAGCACAGAAGTCCAACAACAAACAACCACTCAGATTTAGATCAGGGAGGCCGTTCCTCCCAATCACGCCTCTCCATGTGTCTCCATCATTGCCCACATGCATGTTGAAGTCCCCCAGCAGAACTATAGAGTCCCCCACTGGAGCCCCATGCAGGACTCCATTCAAGGTCTCCAAGAAGGCCGAATACTCCGAGCATTTGTTTGGTGCATATGCACAAACAACAGTCAGAGTTTTCCCCCCCCACAACCCGCAGGCGTAGGGAGGCGACCCTCTCGTCCACCGGGTTAAACTCCAACGTAGCGGCGCTCAGCCGGGGGCTTGTGAGTATCCCCACACCCGCCCGGCGCCTCACACCCTGGGCAACTCTGGAGAAGAAAAGAGTCCAACCCCTATCCAGGAGTATGGTTCCAGAACCGAGACTGTGCGTAGAGGTAAGCCTCCCCAGATCCAGCTGGTAGTGCTCCACCTCCCGCACAAGTTCCGGCTCCTTCCCCCACAGAGAGGTGACAATCCACGTCCCCAGAGCCAGCCTCTGCTTCCCGGGTCTGGTCCGTCGAGGCCCCTGACCTTCACCGCCACCCGTGTGGCAGCGCACCCGCCCCCAGCGGTTCCTCCCACAGGTGGTGGGCCCATGGGTTGGAGAGGGAGGTGCCACGTTATTGTTTTCGGGCTGTGCCCGACAGGGGCCCCAGGCTTCCTCCTGGCAGGGTAACTTAACCTCGTCCTCGATGACTCATAGGGGTTTATGAACCATTCTTTGTCTGGCCCCTCACCTGAGACCTCATCGCCATGGGAGACCCTACCAGGAGCACAAGCTCCAGACAACACAGCCCTCAGGTTCATAGGGACACACAAACCTCTCCACCACGATAAGGTGATGGTTCCCGGAGAGGCACGTGAACATTAGTTTTAGTAAATATGAGTATGGGTGCATGCTTTGGGAGACGATGCTGACAGAAAGCAGACAGAAGTTATTTTAAAAACATTGTTAATGTTTGTCTCATTCTGCCGTACCTTTTTCTTCTGGTAGATGAGCGGTGTGCTGAAGAAAACAATGTCCGCTGGAAACAAGAGAAGAGGCTTCAGGTTAGTTAGAAGAGTCAGTCAGTTTAGTTTACAGATTTAAATCCATGAGTCAAAGAGAAGTCGCACCGAGAATCAGGATGGAGACTCCATTAAAGATTGCTCCGACGTACGTCATTATCCACATGACCCCAGCCAGCTGAAACATGAAGAAAACACACAGCTGAAACATGAAGAAAACATACAGCTGAAACATGAAGACATACAGCTGAAACATGAACACATACAGCTGAAACATGAACACATATAGCTGAAACATGAAAAAAAACATACAGCTGAAACATGAAGAACACATACAGCTGAAACATAGCATTAGCTGCGTGCAATACTTCAATACTGTAAATACATTTTACTGTCTATTCTCTTTACTCATATTAGTTTATTGTTTATCTTTAGTCTCTTGAACTTTTCCCCCTAACATCATTGCTGCAACAGCGTGAATTACACTGTGTGGTATTGATAAAGGTTTTTGAATCTTTGAATCTAACATTTGAACCATTAGCATTAGCTGCGTGCTAACAGTTTGTGTGTGAAACCTTGAGAGAGTCGAACATGTCTTCCACCAGCAGCAGCTTTCCTCATCTGATCTGTGAAACGATTCAGGAGGACCAGAGAACGATCAACGAGCAGACGGATGGACTCCGGGGACACAGAGATGTCCCTGTCCAACAGAGACCTGGGGACATATACAGGGACATATCTAGGGTTATATACAGGGTTATAAACAGGGTTATATATAGGGTTATGTACATATATACAGGGTTATATACAGGGTTATATACAGGGTTATATATAGGATTATATATAGGGTTATATACAGGGTTATATATAGTGTTATATACAGGGTTATATATAGGGTTGTATACAGGGTTATATACAGGGTTATATATAGGGTTATATACAGGGTTATATATAGTATAGGACAGACCAGGGTGGGGGACAGAGGACGGGCAGCTTGTTACCTGAACGGATGTCCTTGGTCAGATTTCTGGACGGCCTGGATCACTGATTTATAAACCCTAGAGACAGGAAGCAGAGGGCTGTTAGGATTACATCACTTGCTGTTTCCAGGCTTGGTTTATAATTCCCATACATTTCTTTGTATTTTAAAAAGCCTTTAAAACCTCCAGGCCAGGGGACACCAGAAGAAATATTTCTGATATTTTTAACCCGTGTTTGATCATGTGTGTAAGGTCATTTTTACATTTCATTGTCCGTCTGGTTTTATTTTCTAAAAAAGCTTGTAAAACATCAACCCTGTTGTCTACAGTCAATTTATGAACATCATTTTTTTCAGGAAAAACTGGGCTATTAGAGTATTTGTGCTGCAGTGAGGTCACTTAAATGTAAAAAAAAAGGTTTTATGACCTTAAAGACAAATAAATAAATAAAACGGAACATGAATCTCACAGATATGTATTGATATCACACACATATCAATAAAAGCTAAGCCAATCTCCTGTCTAAATCAGTTGTATTAGGAGTCACACTGTGAAGAAATAAACATTATAACTTATACAGTTGACAAAATATATAAATATTTTCAAAAAAAGTACAGACGCTTTTGCCCTCATGACATTCACTTATGCCAATAATCAAATAATAATAATAATGTCATATTTATTGAAATCACACACACAGCAATGTTCTAAAACAGTTCTCCTATATATTTGGAGTCATGCAGTGCAAAAATAAACATAATGAACATTACAACTCATGTAAAAGGACAAACTATTTACATTTCTTCAAAAAAGGCCCACATGTGTGCTACATCTCCAAACATTCTTCTCTGTAGAACGGTAATAGACTGGAGTGACCTATCTTGCTACTCTATAGCCTTTGTTCTCGCTCGGATTCGCTGGAGTGATCCATCTTGCCACTCCATAAATTCTTTGTATGACGGACCTGCCTTCCCATTGGTTGAAAGACGTCAACACAATCTCGCAACGCATCATGGGATATTTAAAATGGCAGCTAGCATCGAGCTAGCAGCAAAAATGACGGAAAATTGATAAATTATCGACATCAAGTGGATAAATCTTGGATATAAGCGTTTGGATTTATTGCTGAACAACTCCGAAAAGAGGCACAACTTCTAGGCTGGATAGAAAACCTTCTGTAAAGGCTACAATGAGACCAAAGAAACCCCTGTGATGGCTAACTCCTTAGCTTTTAGCAGCAAAAATTGGTAAGTGGCTAAATTAAACCGTTATCAAATTATCCAAATATTAATCAGAGGTGCCATTTCGTACGGTACCATATCGTGGATGATCCCTTAGGGCTCTTAGGGTTTTAAACTGTCCGTTTCTTAAGTTAACTAAACTGAACAATAATAATAATAATAAAAGTAATAATAATAATAATAATAATAATAATAATAATAACAATAATAATAATAATGTTTCTGAGTGTCTCTGTTTGTCTCTGTTTGTCTCTCTGTGTCTCTGATTTTCTCTGAGTGTCTCTGAGTGTCTCTGTGTGTCTCTGAGTGTCTCTGTGTGTCTCTGAGTCTCTGTGTGTCTCTGAGTCTCTGATTGGCTGCTGCCTGACCATGTGACTCCTACCTGAAAGTGATGGTGATGCAGAGGACAGTGAGCAGCAGGTAGGACACCACGCTGATGACGGACAGCGTCGCCACAGAGACCAGAACCAGCAGCGACACTCCGAACGCAGCCGCCGACTTCTTCGGTTCTCTCCAGTTCACGAGCTGCAGCGCTGGAGAGAGTCAGTCATATTGTAACAGTTTATTAACATTTAGGCATGATAAAAACATGAAGGAACTATAATAAATGCATATATAGTTAATAACCATGAGTTATAAGCCTCACCAACCCATCTGCCTGGGGCGGGGGTGATTGGTACAAAGACTTTGTAAAAAGCTACAAAAACCTCAAAACAGCGACAAAAACCTACAAGAAGCCTCATAAGAAGATATTTTTAAATTTTTAAACAAATAAGAAGCTTGTTTCAGCAGCTCTAAATAGAAGGGTTTGAGTCCGAAACCGGACACCCCCCTAACCCAGTAAAGACAGACACCAACATGTAAATCAGACACAGCTTTGGTTTAAAGGAGAATTCCGGCCAATTTTTATCTGAATCTTGATCGCTTTCTCTCCCGTCGGTAAACAGCAGTGTGCAGATCGGAGCGTAGTGTGTGAAGAGTGAAGATCGGAGTAAGAATAGCGTGTGTTGATCTACTGTGGAAAAGAAATGGTTCACGTTTGTTTGTTTACGATTTCCTGTAAAACTGAATTCCAACGGGACTTCAGTGCGAGACTACAGCTAGCCTTCAGTAACGCTATTACTAACCGGCTAGCAGGCCAAGCTAGCTACCAGCAGGATCCAGACAGGTGGCAGTACAAACTTTGAATTTAAACAGTTTCTTCACAATGTCTGAGTTGAAAACGCATCTTGTTGTCACGTAAGGGCCCTGTTCACGTTGCACAGACATTTTAATTGTATTTGTGTTTGTTAAGAGGCACAAAGGCACTCTTTATAAGATGCACCGATAACTGGCATTTTAGCTAACTGGGAGCTCTGGACGTAGCTGCCGCTACTCCAGTTTGCTAGCACCGATTTTGCTCGTTTTCTTTTCCTATCGACAGTACTCAAAGATATATAGCGATCAAGATTCAGGTAAAAATTGGCCAGAAATCTCCTTTAATGTTGTAATGAGGCTTCTCTGTGCAAAGCTTGATGGGAAATATTAAATGTTGCTTCCTCTCCACTGAGGCAGGAGTTTAATTAATGTCAATAATCCAGATCTAAGAAAAGTGAGCCTCATTAAAGTAGACT
This sequence comes from Sander vitreus, assembly GCF_031162955.1. Lineage (NCBI taxonomy): Eukaryota > Metazoa > Chordata > Actinopteri > Perciformes > Percidae > Sander > Sander vitreus. Next base: position 86,383 of record NW_027595465.1, on the reverse strand, counting down.
AACGTTTAATACAGTGGTGTAGTCTAGTGTATTGTAGTGTGTAATACATATATACACACACACACACACACACACACACACACACACACACATACATATACATATACATATATATATATATATATATATATATATATAGGCCAGAATCTGCCTTCGGGGGGGTGTCTGGGTGTCCTCCCCCAAGGAAGTTTTGAGCATCAACGACTTCATTTCGTGTATTCGGATACACTTTTATGCATCAATTTACGGTGGAAATCCCTTTATTTAGTGAAGAAAATAACAGATGACAATTCAGAATATATCAAAAATATAATGGAAAGTATGTTGTTACGTGTCACTGGGCATTTTTAAGTGGGTATATGTAAATCCTGTAGCTTTGTTACTGGGTATATGTAAATCCTGGTGTTACGGAAGGCTGGAGAATTACGGACCCAAAATGCAAAGGGGGAAACTGAGGATAGTTTTGATGTTTTAATAAACTCAAAAAAATGCACAAAAACCAAAAGAGCCCTGGAACAAGCAGGCAAAACGGGAATCCAAAAACTAAAGTCCAAGAAAAACTGAAACTTTAACACAAACCAGGAAGACAAACAAACTGGAGACAAAACACACAGGAATACAAACTGGCAACAAGACACAATGATCTGACAAAGGACAAGGGGAACACAAAGACTAAATACAGAGGGTAACGAGGTAACAAGAGGCAGGTGACACAAGGGCTGGGAAACAGGTGGAAAACATCAGGCAATCACAAGACATGAAGTAAAAACAAGACAAGACAAGACAGAAAACAAGACCGTCAAAATAAAACAGGAAACAGAGCAAAAATACAAAAACAGAAAAAACAGATTACCAAATTAAGACAAAACACACCAAACCCATAACACCTGGAGCTTTGTTAGTGGGTCTACTGCGTATACCTGCATATCACGTAGTAGACTACACCGCTGGTTTAATATCTATTCAGGATAGAAAGCTGTATATCTCTTCTCTTAGGGTTAGGCTTATGGAGTCAGAATAATTCACTCTTTGTTTCTTTTCACGTTGGACTGTGTCTGATGTGAGCAGCACAGCCACTAAATTATAATTCATATATAACTTTTTACAAATCATAACAAAACACTGGATCCACCAAAAAAAGCATCTTTCAGCAGATAAAGTCTGTGACATTCAGGGTCAAACACAAAGAGACTTATTAAAATACTTGTGAATTTAAAGCTTCTATAACGAGGACGGTAACAATAAGCAGTCTGTAGCAGAATAATCCCCGTCACCACAGATCTCAGTCATGTGGACCTCATTAGTAAATACCACACACTCCAACGCTGAGTTCCCTCTCACATGCAGCTCGTTCAGCAAAGGAAACAGAGTTTATTTAACTTTACAGAAACAAACAGAGCTACGTCATGTTCCGCATCACATGGTAACCTTGGTAACCTAAAATGTTAACCCAAACCACCATATCTTTCTTAACTTAGTGGTTTTGGGGCCTAAACTTAACCAAACTGCCTGACTGTTGATCAAACAGCCAGTCAGCTGCTGAGCTCCATGATCAGCTGATGGATGATGTCATCATGTTACCTGAGTGTGTAAGGTCTCTGAGGGAGGTAGATGAGGAGGAAGAGCTGCTGCTGGAGGCCTCCATCTTGTTCTTCTGCTGCTGCTCCGTGTGTTCAGAGCCGCAGTTCCTCTGCACTTTAAACCTCTCAGGGCGGTGACATCATCACAGGGGCAGGGCCTGAGGGAAGGGGACGTGTAGAAATGTTTTTATATATTTAAATATTAGAACAGGAGCGCTCCTTGGGGGAGAGGGTAGGAAGTTACCCAACGAGCATCAGGAGAAAATCCAAGGCACTCTCTTTATGACAAAATACATATACACACATATACATGCATACATACTATACATACATACATACATACATACTATACATACATACATACTATACATACATACATACATATTATACATACATACATACATGCATACTATATATACATACATACATACATACTATACATACATACATACATACATACATACATACTATACATACATACATACATACATACATACATACATACATACATACATACATACATGCATACATACATACTATACATACATGCATACATACATACTATACATACATACATACATACTATACATACATACATACATACATACATACATACATACATACATACATACATACATACTATACATACATACATACATACATACATACTATACATACATACTATACATACATACATACATACATACATACATACATACATACATACATACATACATACATACATACATACTATACATGCACACATACATACATGCACACATACATACATACATACATACATACATACATACATACATACATACATGCATCCATATATACAAACTATACATACATACATATGAGGGGCCGTATAAGTGAAGATTTTCACTCTCACATACATACATTCTCCTTTCACATACATACAGTTTTTTCTCTCATAAGAATATATGTTAAACTCACATTCATACATTTTACTCTTATATTTCTATTTATTTTTTATCTGGCAGAAAATTTTTCGCGCCGTGATTGGCTGAAAAACTTGAGCAGGGTCATGTTTAGGTCGCGATCAGCATGGATGGAGATGGGACGCTTTGCAGCAAGCCTTTGGAGTTTTAAGAACTATTTTAACATCCTCTGATACTATTTCTGCCATTGAGCGGAAAAGGACATGCTCATCTGCACCTAACGTTGTTCACACCACGGCAGAAAGTGAAATGAGACAACTTTTCAGACCAGCAACTCACAAGTCCCTGCTACAGGCCACGCAGACACAAGGCCAAACCGGAGGATCACAGCAGTCTTTCCGATATCCAACGCAGCAAAACTTTGGCAACTGGGGCTCTCGTCCGAGGAACAGGTAAGAATAAATAAGCTCTATTTTTCTGGTGCTGATTTGTATAACTGATTTGATTGTATATTGGTAAGTGACCACGATTTTTTACCACCCGCCTAGCCTAGATTTAACCTCCCGCAAATGTGTCCAATTTCATGCCCTCACTGCACTGGCATAACCCAGTCTCCTGGGTTGTAAGGTTCGGGCATATTATAAGGCTTCAAACATGCTCTTTGTCACGCTAAGTTTATGTCCTGGCTTTCTCAGATGTAAATATGTCAATTACGTTACTGTAAATATGAAGAGAAGGAACAACAGCCATTGTGCGGATCGGGTTGAAGTTAGTTTTAAGTTGGATATTCAATATACAACACATCGCTAATTCCAACCTTAAACTATCTTCACCGCGGTCCACGCAATGACCTTGTTCCTTCGCTTCATCGCACGTAACCGCCATAGTGACCATCAATAAAATACTGTCTAGTTTACACAAAACCGATTTTTGCTGAACTGGTCATTTTGAAAATTTTTATAATCTAAAAATTAAGGGCAAAAAAATATTTTATTAAAAAATAATGGATTTTTCTCAACACTTTACCTCCGTTAGCACATGGCAATTTAACGTGTTTTTAGAAAACTCTGTCCTGAAGTATAAGTGGCCTCAATAAGAAATGTAAAAAAGAGGCTTTAGGAATTGAATCTTCCAAGTTGTGAATGCATAATACATTACAATCATAATACATTTCCAGGGGCATTATACACCTGTGTGATAGGTTATTAGTTTCTGGGGAGTAGTAATGGAAAAAACCACTCAAACTGAACTCAAAAGTTGGCATCCCTGCATTGAGGACCAATAGAAAAAAGTGTTTTTGGTATTGCTTTTAAGTGCTTTCCCCTGGGATTGTTTGTGTCATTATACTCCTTTGGATTGTTGTGCTTTTACAAAACTCCAATAAAATGTAAATCACAACTACAGATCATTGTCACTTTGTTCAGCGCTAAGCGTCAGTAGCATTCGTAATCCTAATATTGACAGTGCCAAATTTTAAGTAAAAAGAGGTGTCATTATTTGTGGGAAAGCCTTTCTGATTTTTAGCTGCATGGTATTGTTGTTTCATCAGCTTAATTTAAGTGAACCAAATGGTTTAATGTAGGCCTAGCCTACACTGTCACCAGTTTTAGGGAAATGTTAAAGGACATAAATCATTGAATGACAGCAAACTTTAAAGTTGTTGTTGTAGAGTTCTAGAAATAAAAGTATGTGCCATGTGTTATGGGTTAATAAAAGGATGAATACATATCAAGTATGATGTCTGCTTTGTTTTATTAGGGCAAAATTCACCATCACAATACTTTCAACAAAGATGTCATCCTTCTTTTGAAGCCGTCAAGCAATGTCGTCATCAAGCATCACACTAAACAACGGTTACACAAACACGGACATATATTGAATGGGTTTGAATTCCATAAGTCTTGGGAGCAGAAGACTGTCACTGAACAAATAAGGGAAGCCTTTGGAGAAAAGACTGGCTGCTGAAGTGAGGTAAGCACTTTTACTTTATTGGCTATATCATGTCCAATCATCACTTCCAATGTGTGTTGTGCATTTTGGCATTGATCCCAAAAATAAAATGTAAAACCATGTTTACTCTTTTTTTTTTCAGCCTTGAGTTTCTGATGGCATGTGGCAACAGATTGATTTCCCCCGAACTGCGTGCTGGACAGGAACTGGATGCAAGTCTCAATCACAAAGTATATACATTGAAAGCCCTATACCTCAGACCATCAAAGCCAATTTTGGTAAGAAATATCACCTTTGAATTGACCTACAGAGTACTGTTAGAATAATAACCCATAATTGGTGCATACTCATGCATACATGATGATTAAATGCTGTCAATTACCGCTGACTTCTGTAATCTGTTCTTCTTAAACTTTAATTTCAGTTTAGTAACTATGAACATTTTGTGGAACTATACAAATATTTGTAATGTTTACAATGTTCAATCTAAGACCAGAAATTGACTAAATTGGCTTCTTTGTCGTAATGTAGTAGCAAAGTTTATAATTAGGAGGGCATACTGGTACTCTGGGAGATGTACCTCTAAAAGATGGATGGTAGAAGTAACTCTTGGAAATATAAAGACAAATCTTGATTTTTCCAGGTACTGGATGGTGATCCTTTCATGGATGATAGCAGCAATGACAACAATTTGAGTTCAACTCTCCAAATGCAGTCCTCATCTCTTACACAAGCTAGACGCGGTTCTTCTAATCATCTGCCAGTATGTCCTTCCACCAGTCAGCCTTCTAAAAGTAAATTGTAAATTGTGCATCAACAATTGTTAAAAATGTTAAAATTCTGTTTTGCGTTGGATTCTCAGTCAATTTAGCAGGAGTCATCCCGCAGAATGTCAAACGAAGAATCAGAAATTCATAGGACCTCCCAAAATTCCTACTCCAAATTCTTAGTTCTGAGTTTTTGAAGTCTAGCCCTTGGAGATACATTTAATCAATTGCTTACTTTTCACAAAGTCTAACATTGCTGTTGTTCGTTTAATGTGTATTTTCTCGTTGAAATATCTTAACATTATTAGTTTTTTCATTTAAAGTAAACGTTTTAGTTTATGTTTATGGTTGAATCAATTTTTTTAGATGGATACAATATAAATTGGAAGTGCGACAGTAAACTGAATTTATTCATTTGATCAGAGCATTTTTATTAGATTAAGCATGATTTGCACATGCATATTGTTGAGTTTGAGATCACCCTCCCTGACCTGTTTACATCTAAATAAAGCATTTTAAAAAAAAACGTCCATCACACAGAATAATCTGTTGGGCGGCGGCCGTGACGGTACACTCCAACAGACCCCTCCAGCCAGGCTACGACACAGAAGAACAACGAGCAACATTGATACTTAAGGTAACAACAATGAACTTTGTCTACCGTTAACATTTTTTTCCAAGTTTACCTGACTGGCCATAATTTCAGCACTCACGCTTGATAGCATGTAAATTATAAGATAGCACTAACGTTAGCATTTTTCATTCAAACGTTGGGTTACGTTAGCCGACCCCTGGTAGTGGGTGAGTAATGTTATCACAGTTTGCTAGCTAGCTAACTAATAAATGCAAACTATCATACTAACAACTATCATTTCAAAATGCATTTTGTGGGGGCATATAAGTTAGTTAACGTTACAGCTAATGTTATGTATTAAAATGCATTTGCTTTGCTGAGTGTTGTTAATAGTTAACAGTGGCGCGAAGAGCCTAGAAAACGTTTATTTGCAGAAATTACTGTCTTTCAGAGCTATGTGGGCTCTGTTTTAAAGCTAGTGAAGATATCAGTATTATATGAAACTACATGACATTAGGCATCAATTGGTACCAACCATGACATGCTAGCTTGTCAGGAAGGGGGGTAAATAATAGAGAGACAGCTAGCTCAAATAGTGGCATTGGCAGCTCGCAGTGGTATTTCCGGTGGCAGGTTGAGATGCCACAAATTTACTCTGACACCTGCCATTGTTTGTATGGTATTTCCGGTGGCAATCTAGGATGCCGCGGCACATGCCGCTGTTTGTGTGGGTTGCCACCGGTTCACCATAAGATGCCATGGCACATTTCACCAATTATGGGATATAACGGGAACCATCACCTTATCGTGGTGGAGAGGTTTGTGTGTCCCTATGAACCTGAGGGCTGTGTTGTCTGGAGCTTTGTGCTCCTGGTAGGGTCTCCCAAGGCAAAGTGGTCTCAGGTGAGGGGCCAGACAAAGAATGGTTCAAAAATCCTATGAAAAATCGAGGAAGGGATGAAGTGACCCTGCCCGGAGGAAGTCCGGGGACCCGTCTGAGCCAGGCCCAGATGGAGGGCTCGTCAGCAAGCGTCTGGTGGCCGGGTTTGCCACGGAGCCCGGCCGGGCACAGCCCGAAAAAGCTACGTGGCGGACATCTCTCCATCCCATGGGCCCACCACCTGTGGGAGGAACCGCTGGGGTCGGGTGCGCTGCTACATGGGTGGCAGTGAAGGTCAGGGGCCTCGACAGACCAGACCCAGGCAGCAGAGGCTGGCTCTGGGGACATGGAATGTCACCTCTCTGTGGGGGAAGGAGCCGGAACTTGTGCGGGAGGTGGAGCGCTACCGGTTAGATCTGGTGGGGCTTACCTCTATGCACAGTCTCGGTTCTGGAACCATATTCCTGGATAGGGGTTGGACTCTTTTCTTCTCTCGGAGTTGCCCAGGGTGTGAGGCGCCGGGCGGGTGTGGGGATACTCACAAGCCCCCGGCTGAGCGCCGCTACATTGGAGTTTAACCCGGTGGACAAGAGGGTCGCCTCCCTACGCCTGCGGGTTGTGGGGAGGAAAACTCTGACTGTTGTTTGTGCATATGCACCAAACAAGAGTTCGGAGTATTCAGCCTTCTTGGAGACCTTGAATGGAGTCCTGCATAGGGCTCCAGTCGGGGACTCCATAGTTCTGCTGGGGGACTTCAACGCGCATGTGGGCAATGATGGAGACACATGGAGAGGCGTGATTGGGAGGAACGGCCTCCCTGATCTAAACCAGAGTGGTTGTTTGTTGTTGGACTTCTGTGCTAGTCATGGATTGTCTATAACGAACACCATGTTCGAACATAGGGATGCTCATAAGTGTACTTGGTACCAGAGCACCCTAGGCCAAAGGTCAATGATCGATTTTATAATTGTTTCATCTGATCTGAGGCCATATGTTTGGGACACTCGGGTGAAGAGAGGGGCGGAGCTGTCAACCGTTCACCATCTGGTGGTGAGTTGGGTCAGGGGGTGGGGGAAGACTCTGGACAGACCTGGTAAGCCCAAACAGGTAGTGCGGGTAAATTGGGAACGTCTGGAGGAGGCCCCTGTCCGACAGACTTTCAACTCACACCTCAGGCGGAGCTTTTCGTGCATCCCTGTGGAGGCTGGGGGCATTGAACCCGAGTGGACAATGTTCAAAGTTTCCATTGCTGAAGCTGCGGTGAGGAGCTGTGGTCTTAGGGTCTTAGGTGCCTCAAGGGGCGGTAACCCACGAACACCGTGGTGGACACCGATGGTCAGGGAAGCAGTCCAACTGAAGAAGGAGTCTTTCCGGGATATGTTATCCCAGACGACTCCGGAGGCAGTTGCAAGGTACCGAAGGGCCCGAAGGGCTGCAGCCTCTGCCGTGAAAGAGGCAAAGCAGCGTGTGTGGGAGAAGTTCGGAGAAGACATGGAGAAGGACTTTCGGTTGGCACCAAGGTGCTTCTGGAAAATCGTTCGTCACCTCAGGAGGGGGAAGTGGGGAACCATCCAAGCTGTGTAAAGTAAGGATGGGACGCTGTTGACCTTAACTGAGGAGGTAATAGGCCGGTGAAAGGAGCACTTTGAGGAACTCCTAAATCCGACTAATACGCCCTCTATGGTAGAGGCAGAGTTGGAGGATGATGGGGGATTGTCGTCAATTTCCCTGGTGGAGGTTGCTGAGGTAGTTAAACAACTCCACAGTGGCAAAGCCCCAGGAATTGATGAGATCCGTCCAGAAATGCTTAAAGCTCTGGGTGTGGAGGGGTTGTCTTGGTTGACACGCCTCTTCAACATTGCGTGGAAGTCTGGGACGGTGCCTAAGGAGTGGCAGACCGGGGTGGTGGTTCCCCTGTTCAAAAACGAGAGGAACAATGCGGATTCCGTCCTGGTCGTGGAACAACGAAACCAGATCTTTACTCTCGCAAGGATCCTGGAGGGAGCCTGGGAGTATGCCCAACCAGTCTACATGTGTTTTGTGGATCTGGAGAAGGCGTATGACCGGGTGCCCCGGGAGATACTGTGGGAGGTGCTGCGGGAGTACGGGGTGAGGGGGTTCCTTCTCAGGGCCATCCAATCTCTGTACGACCAAAGCGAGAGCTGTGTCCGGGTTCTCGGCAGTAAGTCGGACTCGTTTCAGGTGAGAGTTGGCCTCCGCCAGGGCTGCGCTTTGTCACCAATCCTGTTTGTAGTATTTATGGACAGGATATCGAGGCGTAGTCGGGGTGGAGAGGGGTTGCAGTTCGGTGGGCTGGAGATCTCATTGCTGCTTTTTGCAGATGATGTGGTCCTGATGGCATCATCGGCCTGTGACCTTCAGCACTCACTGGATCGGTTCGCAGCCGAGTGTGAAGCGGCTGGGATAAGGATCAGCACCTCTAAATCAGAGGCCATGGTTCTCAGCAGGAAACCAATGGATTGCCTTCTCCAGGTAGGGAATGAGTCCTTACCCCAAGTGAAGGAGTTCAAGTACCTTGGGGTCTTGTTCGCGAGTGAGGGGACAATGGAGCGGGAGATTTGTCGGAGAATCAGCACAGCAGGTGCGGTATTATATTCAATTTATCGCACCGTTGTGACGAAAAGAGAGCTGAGCCAGAAGGCAAAGCTCTCAATCTACCGGTCAGTTTTTGTTTCTACCCTCACCTATGGTCATGAAGGCTGGGTCATGACCGAAAGAACAAGATCCAGGGTACAAGCAGCCGAAATGGGTTTCCTCAGGAGGGTAGCTGGCGTCTCCCTTAGAGATAGGGTGAGAAGCTCAGTTATCCGTGAGGAGCTCGGAGTAGAGCCGCTGCTCCTTTGCGTCGAAAGGAGCCAGTTGAGGTGGTTCAGGCATCTGGTAAGGATGCCGCCTGGGCGCCTCCTTAGTGAGGTGTTCCAGGCACGTCCAGCTGGGAGGAGGCCTCGGGGGAGACCCAGGACTAGGTGGAGGGATTATATCTCTAACCTGGCCTGGGAACGCCTCGGGATCCCCCAGTTGGAGCTGGTTAATGTGGTCCCGGGAAAGGGAAGTTTGGGGTCCCCTGCTGGAGCTGCTACCCCCGCGACCCGACCCCGGATAAGCGGATGAAGATGGATGGATGGATGGGATATTACGGTGGCAAACAAGGGCTGTGTCCGAAATCATCCCACTACTCATATAGGCCTACTAAATATTTGTGTTATAATTTTGTCATATGTTGGAAGGTTGTATAAACTGATGTGTTTCCTTGTAGGTGTTTGACTTCAGAACCAAAGACATTCGGGTCTACGATTTACTTGGGCTTTATTCAAACATAAGTGACAATGACATGGACCTCCTCAGGTAAAGGGAGAGTAACATAAAATACACATTTTTTCAGGTATTGGAAAGGTAATGTGACAATATGCTAAACAAATATTGCTGCTTTTTTGGTAGAAATGTCTTCAGATTTTCTGGCGGTCATCAAGGATGTTGTGTGACATATCCTCCACAGTGGAAGCAGCAGGACTCGGATAATTGTGGAGTTTTCATGTGTTCTGTGAGTTGCCTGTTCTGTGTGCTGCTTGTCTTCCTGTGACATGCAAGTGACATCTGTGGGTTCGTCAAAGTAAATTGTTTTGTTCCCAACTAGGCAGCTGAAAATGAAGTGCAACATGTTGCGGTCAGTACAGAGGCTCTGACTCTCAACCAGTGCAGGACTCTGCGGCTGCATCATGCTACCCAAATGATCAAAAATGTCAATGCTGAGGTAGGAGTAATTTATGTTTTATTATATGATGATATACAATATACTGTTGAAAAGAAAATGGATCTGGTTAGAGCAACTTTTTTTGTTACACAGGACTTCCACTTACTGCAGAAGACAAATTAAAAATGGAAGAAAAGAAAAGTAAATTACAGGAATCTGAAGCCAAAAAAACAGACTCCAGCAGCCATTGCCAGGCTTGGAAAACAAAGTTGTGTTTGTTCCAGCGAGCAACAGGGACAACCAAGTATATACTACACAAATGACAACTCAAAACTTCACACACAACATAGTTGACGAGGTCCATTATATTTAAGGCACTACTGATTATATGGAAATACCTGTGTCAAGATACTGTGGAATATTGGTAAAGTTCTCACAATCCTGTTTTCTACCTGTGTTTTCCATAACCACATAAAGCAATACCAATGGGTACAACGCTCACCTTGCAAAAACTGGCTGCATTTCGAGTGTGCTGGTGTAGAAGGAGACTGGATGTCAAAGGATTTCTTTTGTGGATGCAACAACATCCCAGATATGTAAGAATAACCTCATACACGTCAGACCAATGGTTGCCATTGAAACCAAATTGATAACTCTTATAGTTGTTTTTGATGAATGCAGTTTATCATTTTTTTACATTTAATATAAAAGACTAATATTAATGTATGAAATTAATTAACAACTACATAAGTAAACATAAATAAATGTACGACATTATTAATAATTACAAAGATATAGACAGTAAGACAAAACATTATTCTTAGCCTTTACCCACATATCAGCAGCCAGTTTGCTAGTTACATGTCCATTAAATCCAGTGTAACATTTTATCTATTTGCTAATCTAAGGTCAATGTTTCGAAATGAAAAGATGTAAAAACATGGAGCCAATTTCTGCAATGCTTTTGTCTTAAACAGAGACGACATCGTGGAGGCTGTTAAAGCAGAAGACTTTCTGACAGATGAAGAGATTACGGTAAAAACATACATTGCTCCCAAGTGACATTTACAAGGTTTTTACTATGAGGTGGCATTCACAACTTTAACAAGACTGGTAAAAACTGAATCAACATCTAAAAATACTTTATTATACTATTATAGGATCTGAAAAATCTGCAAAGTAGGCATGTTCTGTCCAATAGAATGTATCTGTGGAAACACAGAGGATTTGATCCTGCCCTGAGAAAACATTACAGCGTACATGTCACTTTATTCAATGACATGAAGGTATGTAGACTCTTATTTGTGGACACAACTCCTGGTCTTCAATCGCAATCACAATAGTATGTGACTGAAAAATATATTGAAGTCACAGATGTTTAGACATATATTGTGATGGTTGGGGTCGGCTGGCTGTGAGTTTTTATTTATTTTCTCTAACTGTTGGTTTTTTTCTGTCGGCTCTGTCTCTCTCCCTGTGTCTCTTTTGCTTTCCCTCCTCCCATCCTGTCTACTGCCTGCCAGCTGACAAGACACACCTGCTGCAATCACCATCACCGCTCTCCCGCCACGCACACGTGCCAGCCATCTACAATTAAGCACAGTACTTCAACCCCGGCTCAACAGACCATCTCCGCTGAATCGTTGTCTCCGCTTCACCGGTGATGCTCGCTGATAAGCTACCTGAAAAATCCTTTACACTTACCTGTCCCTGTGTGTTTCCTTGTCTTACCCTTCTTTGTGTTTGCTTTCACAGTGTTCACCTCCAAACCTTCATATCCAGTCAGCTGGCCTCCCCATTCAGTCCTCCCACGGCACCCTGCTTCACCCTGCCTCCATCTCCACGTCCAGCCAGCTCTTCCTTGGCTCCTCTGCTTCCCTGCTCCAGTGCCTCCTCCTCGGGTCTGCAGCCCCGGTTTCCCCGTGCTTCCCCGAGCTCCCTCGCCATCCTAGTTCCTGCTGCTGAGTTCCTCGCCAGTTTTTGTTCAATAAATTTGTGTTCATTTCAGCATGCATTTAAGTCCGCTCTGTTCACCAAAACATATATTCCATATCCCAATGCACATGTTTAGCATGTTAACTAATTGTATTTGAAAGCCCAAATTAGACAGCCTATAATAAACTTATATAAGGATATCATGACAAAGAAAGCTATAGTAACAGAGCACATGAACTATTTTGATTTTGAAACCAATATCCTGTCATTTTGGGGGAGGAAACCTTTTAAGTCAGATGAATGCTGGTGGACAGAGAAGGATTGACATTACTTCAAATCCATTACAGGACTTTAAGGCAGAGGAGGGGGAAAGGGAGTAATGAATAATTAAAATGTTGCCTTGACTGTGCACAATTTAACAGTTTTCTTTGTTAACCCTTCTTAATATCCCCTGTCAACGTGTTTTCATGCTTCTTACTTACTTATTACCACAGACAGACGAGATTATCCAGAGACTGGAAAAAAATCCTGACAGTACCTGGAACTGTAGCTGAGAAGCAGCTATTCAAAACAGAGGTCATTTTGTCAAAGGTAAAATAATGAGGATATGTAATGTTCACAAATAATATAACTACATTTACAGGAAAACTAATTACTGAGTAAGTAATGCCATAGGACAAGTGTCACTTGACTTTGGATAATTTGGAGAACGTAATTTGCAGAATACATACCACAACTAGCAAAATAGAATCATGACTTTCTACTACTAGTTGTTAAAATCGAAACTGAAGTACTTAAGTATGACTATCAATTTTAGTGAGAACATAAATGTACAGTATACAAGACTAAATACTGTAATGGGATTGAAGCTGATAATTTCTGACATGCTCATTATTAAAAATAATTGTATTTCTTGATTGAGTGTTGAGTGTTGATTCAGTGGTTGCAAGGCAACAGCAACCTGTGTCGTTACCAAGCTGAATCTGTGCTTCTAACCACCACACCTTCAAAGGAAAAGAAAGGGTAGGCTACAGGACGTTCTTTCTGATGTTGGTGTGCATGTCGATATGAAACATCACTGAATGCATTATGCTTGTTGTGGCATATAGTGAATTAGCAGGTGATGTTTCACATCAATCACATTTACAGATCATTTCCTTTTTCCCCAGAGCTGCAAGGAAGACAGCTGATGAAACAGACAGCACAGAAGAGGTAAAACCATTTGTAAACTCCCCCCCCCCCCCAAAACCGTTTCCACAAAAATTTATTTAACTCAGGACAGCTATCTTGTCAAAATTGGCAATCTGTAATATATTAATAATTGTGTATGTGTTGCAGCCAGAGAGACAGACACTGTTTCTATTCTGCTGAAAGTACTAGTTAATGCATCTACGTATTAACTCCAGCAACAAAGTTGTTTTGGTTTTATGGCTTTTGCATCTCAGCTCTTTTGAGTAGCTCAAAGGCGACTCCCGATGGTGGAAGCCGTACAGCACATTCACAAGCATCACAACTCAGAAGTTCATAAATGTAAAATTTGGACCCTCGAAGCTTCGATAAACTTCTATTTGTTGTCATTGATTAATTATTAAATATGCAATGCTTACATGTAAAACAAACAAATAACAATAGAGCTGAATATAAATATAGTTAAGCAATGAAGTAATTTGTTAAATACAAAAGTAGAAAATGAAAATGAATACATTGTAGGGTCCCTGATGAACACTAAAGTAGTAAACATAAACACCCATATGAATGTCATTTAGCCTTTCACACAATCAAAGTCATATGAAGGTGTTGTCCATTGCTTGACCATACAATACAGCATCGCTTACTGTGACAGGAAGCTTCTTTCACTCCCAGGACACAATGACAGTGGTACTTAATGATGTGTATTGAAGATGCTCTGGATACACATTTGTTGCATTACCATTTCTTAATTTCTTTTATTTATATGTACAATTAAGACAATTATGAATATATACTGAAATTTAGTTTGGAGGGTTTTAGATGGAACCCACAGTGTTGATAAAGACAGCATTTGTTGGTACAACATTTTTTATGTTTCTTTCAAATGTACTGTAAATGCTCTATAAGTCTGAAATCTTTACTTGGGAACAACATCAATTACCAATAACATACTTTTTTACTGCAGGAAAACATTCTTATCCAAGATAGCCTTGCTGCAGCTGACTGGTGCCGTAAGTCAACATTGGATGGAGGACTGAAACTCCCTGCTGTCCTTTCGATGGACAGAGAAGAAAAGAAAGAAGCCCTCCAGGAGATGGACATCTGGGATGGGGTTCTCCAGCAGAACTTTTCACATTTGTCTTCAAAAAAAAAAAAGGACTGATAAAAAAAATGACAGACTTTTCGCAAGATTAACAGTGATGTTAAACTAGTTTTATATTATGTTATATTAAAGAGTTTTGTTCCTAAATACAGCCTAGTCATTCATACCAAGACCTTTGTACATGGTTTTACATTAGAATCCTGTGATGCACAGATACATATAAATATCTCCTAGTATAGTAAGCTATAAATGTTGAGGGTTAGAAGTCAATCATTTTTGATAGGTCATCTGTTACAACATCTGGCAGGTGCTTTGCCAAGTGTAGGCCTATAGTCTAAATATTGTTCCCCTAATGTAATTATGCTTTAAACTGCAGCCTTTTAATTGAGTGAGTAAATTATTTTGTCATTTTACATTGCATTTTAAATTTAAAAAAAAACATAGGCTACCACCAATTTCTTTCCTCAGCACTGCAACATAACAGACTGTAATATAAATAAAATATTGTAATAATCAAAGAAACCTTGAAGAAAAATGCACAAATTGGGTCATGAAAATGCTAACAAGTCTAATATTGGCAAGTGTTAACATTTATAAACTATAAATGTCAGTATCTCACTAGCAGATGCTACAAACACCTGCAGTTGCAGTTGGATATCCTCTTTTCTCTACAGTACGACAGGCTACTGGTTTGGTTTTATATGGTTTTCTAGTAGGCCTATATGAGTAGTGGGTGATTTCGGACACAGCCCTTGTTTGCCACCGTTATATCCCATAATCGGTAACCCATAATCAGCCATAATATTACAGGCCCATCTAATTCTAGCTGGTAATGTTAGTTTGCTACACTGTTAACACCAGGACCTTGCAGGTTTTAGATGAGGTATCTATGAATAAGTTGTGTATCAGTGGGATCCATGGCTGAATAGTTAGTTTTTTTTGTAAATGTTTAATTTTAATTAATAGTAGCTGCTCTTACTCAGACTGTGGACATCACCATCAGAAGAGAATGCATCCTCAAATCTCTGATGATCTACCTGGGCGAAGCTTATCGAAGAATACCAGGTAAGGGCATGTCTCTCACTTACTCACACAGTTAACACCTACAGACTAACAGGGTCATAGTCTAGGTTTCCTAGCCATATGTCATAAATAGGGGTGTGATGAGAAACTCAACTCACAAGACGATAATTTAACACTATTTATAAGAAATCTTTGATGCTGAATTATGACTCAATTTTGAGCAGTAAACACTTAATCTCCTGCATTCTGGGGAATTTTTCTGCACCAATGTATGGTGAAAATGTCTTTATGTAAGGGGGAAACACAATTGATGTGGCATATGGCAATTCAAAACCTAACACTATAACAATATAATGCAGTACGGCTCTCAGGCATTCTGTGTTGCTTTCAGATATGTTTCTCCTGTAGATCAACTTTTGTCAATCAACTCCTGCCGGGTCAGCACACACGCAGCCATGATTTAGTCTTGCCTCCTCTTTGTGTCTTTGGGGAAGTTACCTCTTTAAGATTGTGGCACCTTTTCACCTCAATGATAAATTAATACATTTTAATTCAGTTATAAACTCCTGGACTTTAACAGCTTTCAGCAGGTTTTCTGCTCATGTTCAAAACTTGCTGCACATTCAGAATCTCTCCACATATCTGTGTTCTCTGACATGTCCAGAAAAATGTCAGAATATACAGCCCGGTCTCAAGGCAGGTCGTGTAAATGTCACGTTATTTTTAATCTATTGATACGTGTTCACGGGCATGTTTTTCTCATTTTTTACGTGGTGGCCAGCACGGAAATGTGAACTAATGTATTTCAATGGGAAGCATATTTCGTGACCACAGCATGAGTAGTATATATATAGTAGTATAAAGAGCCGAAAATACGCGAAGGGAAGTTGCTTGGGGTGGTGGATGGGTCAAACAGCACAGGGACTTTCACCCGGACGAGCAGGGATCACGTCCCGCAGGTGGCGTTTTGTTTCCCGTAGTCTTCCTAATCACAACCGTCCCGCTATTGTGGCACGTCCCCCGCGGCCGTCTCCTGGCGTGTGAGGCGCCCTTTCCCCGTAGGGTTTTTCCTAAACCCAACCTCCGCCATCCCGTTATTGTCGCGCGTCCCCCTTCCCGGCATATGGGGCGTCCTTTTCGGCCGCCTCCCGGTGTCCGTAAAAAAACGTGCCCGTGAACACGTAAAAAAATAACGTGACATTTACATGAAAAAAACGTGCCCATGAACACGTATCAACAGATTAAAAATAACGTGACATTTACAGGAACTGCTGTGAGACTGGGTTGGAATATAACGAGAATAACGTCATCATCAGTGTTGGGCATGTTACTCAGAAATTGTAATGAGTTACTAGTTACTTATTACTCCTTAAAAAAGTAATAATATTACATTACTAGTTACGTTACTCTTTACGTTACTATATAACTTTCACAACCGATTTACTTTACTCTTACTCCGATTTAAGAGTTCTTACATACACACAGTTTGTTGCTAATGAGACAATCAGGCTCAAGAATGGCTGGTTTTAAAAATAAATCCTCTGCTTATTTATTTTTATTTTCTATGCATTTTTCCCTACAAAATCACCCCAATAATTTTAAGATGCTAAATTCTTTTCAAATGGAGCAATTGAACTCCTGTTCCTGTATTTTTTCATATCGCAATATATATTGCAGAATAGAATATGTGATGTCAGCAATGTCAGTTTTTTTCCAATATCGTGCAGCCCTAGAGTAAACACTTCTGATCAGGCAGAACTCTCACCACAAATCCACACACAGTTGATTCACTCTGTGAGTGCACGTTATCAGTTATACATTTGTTTTTTTACTGTGTGAGAAAATTTGATGTGTCGCTTGGCAGCGTGTGAAAAAATGTGAATTGCGGGAATCTCATGAAACAGCTTTTAACCTGACGAGAAATCTTGTCACTTTTAATCTAGTCACACCCCTTTTAATAAACATTTGTTTGATTTGCACCTATTCAAGTTTTGAAAGTTTAGAGTGTATTATGATCTAACATGAAATCTGGAGATTTCTGAAGCTAACGTATTTCTTTTCTTTTTCTTTTTTATGCAGGAAAATGAGGCTGAAGAACTGGAGCAGATAGTCATGGCGATCTTTATCACTGGCAAAGAGGATCCTCTCCGTCCACCCAAAGACATTCAAATTGTCATCGAAGGAACCGAGGTCCTGAACGAGTTGCCCTCGTTGCAACAGCTTTTGCCATGGTCTTTGGGCTCATATACACACTCAACATAAAATATCTGAAAGGCTGCAGTTCACCTTTGAATTTGTGCAAAAGGTCCTGATGGAGCTTGATGGAAAAAAAATGACCCCAAAAGTCAATAGACTGAGCACCCAGCTGTACAGCACAGAGTAGGCAGAGCTGAATTGCACAGACTTGCTTGATTTTATTTTCCATTTGTGGTTAAATGTTATGGTGTTCTACAGCCAAGACTTTGGATCCTTTTGTAAGAAGTTGCACTTACAAGGTTGCATTTTCACTGCAGCATTTACAAATGTGGCTGCCCATGTTCGGAGACTACCAGCCTCAAAGGCCCAAGTAGGCCAAGCGTTCTGGACAACTGCAGAGATTGATTGCAGCGTCTGCACAGATTTGTACAAAAGAGTTTAGATTTTCAGACCAATGGAGAGGGCCAGGAGCTTTCTCTCTTGAGAACTGGAGAGATTCACACAAGTCATCTTAAAACCCTTGAAGAAAATCATTTGGATAGAGTTTCCTTTCAGAAAAATGTTCCTATTTCAATGTTTCTAACTGGTGATTCCATCAAGTGACTGATACTTAAAGTAACCAACTTTGTGGGCTCAGAGTAATGTTTGAGCTATTACATATAAATTAGTTGTATTTAAATGTAGCGCTTACAGCGCTGAATCAGAAACTCTGTCAGTGTCTTAGGAGTTCCACTGTTCACTGTCTGAGGAGCAGTTCCAGGATTTGTCTCTGGTGTTCAGCTGAAAGAGACTGTTCATCATCATATACATTTGAAACATGTGTACAATACTGTCATATTAACATTTAATTGTATTTTAAGGATGTTTTACGGTGAAATGTGTTCTATCAGGAAAAACCTTCCTAATTCAATATTACTACAAATGTGATGTCATCAAGTGACGATTTGAATTATGTAACAAATTTGTGGGCTCAAAGTATTTTTGTGTAAGCCATTACATCAAATGATAAAGATCAACTAAACACATAGTCCAAATGCTGCACTAGTGGTTGATATTTTCACTCTGTAGCACACACTGCCCCACCACAATCTCTGATGTCAGAGTACCTTTTTTGCCATAAACAGATGTTGTTAGTACCTCCACAGACCTCACAGATTAGGGTGGGGCGGTGTGTGCAGCAGGGTGAAAATATCAACTACTAGGGCAGCAAATTGACCATGTGTTTAGCTGACAGTAAGCTCACAACTGAATTATAAAATGCATGTCCTGGTAAATTCACCATGGGTACTGCATGATGTCTTAGGAGTTGTGCTACTATTCACAGCGCCATGATGTGTCTTCTGATGACATCAATAGTCTCGTTTTGGGTGTTCAGCTGAAGCAGACTGTTTATCTTCATACATTTATTAAACAATAAATATAAATGTGTTCTGAGTAGTCATTGATCAAAATGTATTAAATTCAATTTTCTAAAATTGAATTTACTATACATTTCAAATAATGACAACCATTATTTTTTGATTTGAGACAACCTAAAATAATTAATTTACTCAGAGCTATAAATAATTAGTTTGATCCAACCTTTAAAAAGGTTGTTGCTTGGAATTAAACTTTTCAGGTTAAACTACATTAAATGATTTACTTTAAGTCAATGTCAAATATTTCGTGTGATTGATTACTTCAATTTTTTTCAGTTGATCCAAGGTTGTTTTAATGTCCTTAATGAACACCCAAGAAAATCCCTAAAACCTTATCACAGACTGAGATTTTAGACAAAAGACATCACACCACATAGAATGAATACAATTGTATGAATTACTTTTGCTGAATGTTTTAGTGATCAAATAAAAATATTAATATACAAATAAATATTTTTTTACCTAAACAAAATGTCTTTCATTTAAAAAAAAGTATTTTTGTCTGCTAGTTAACCAAATTGGTATTCTGTGTAGACGTTTGATAAAGTCACACCTAATATTTTGTCCTGGATTTAAAAAAAAAAAAATAATATATATATATATATATATATATATATACTAAATTAAATACAAAATAAAATTATAGGAAAACACGACAGCAAATACGAAAACAAAATGGCATTAACTTCTACCTGAAAAGGTAGGGCCTATCTAGTAGAGGACGGAGACTCCTGATTGGACAGTCGGACTGTCTGTTTTTTAACAGGAAGGAGAGGTGAAAAACACGGAAAAGCGCCTACTTTTAACAGCAGTCCGTCTGTCCAATCAGGAGGCTCCGTCTTCTGCTAGATAGGCCCTACATTTTCCAGTAGAAGTTAATGCCGTTTTGGTTTCATATTTGCTGTCGTGTTTTCATGTTTGCTGTCGTGTTTTCCTAGTTACTGTCGTGTCCGTCGTGTTTTCCTAGTTGCTGTCGTGTTTTCCTAGTTGCTGTCATGTCCGCCTGTTTTCCCTAGTTGCTGTCGTGTCCGTCAGGTTTTCCTAGTTACTGTCGTGTCCGCCGTGGTTTTCCTAGTTACTGTCGTGTCCGTCGTGTTTTCCCTAGTTGCCGTCGTGGTCAGCCGTGTTTTCCTAGCTGCTGTCGTGTCCGCCGTGTTTTCCTAGTTACTGTCGTGTCCGTCGTGTTTTCCTAGTTGCTGTCGTGTTTTCCTAGTTGCTGTCATGTCCGTCGTGTTTTCCTAGTTACTGTCGTGTCCGTCGTGTTTTCCTAGTTGCTGTCGTGTTTTCCTAGTTGCTGTCGTGTCCGTCGTGTTTTCCTAGTTGCTGTCGTGTCTGTCGTGTTTTCCTAGTTGCTGTCTTGTCCGTCGTGTTTTCCTAGTTGCTGTCGTGTCCGTCGTGTTTTCCTAGTTACTGTCGTGTCCGTCGTGTTTTCCCTAGTTGCTGTCTTGTCCGTCGTGTTTTTCCTAGTTGCTGTCTTGTCCGTCGTGTTTTCCCTAGTTGCTGTCTTGTCCATCGTGTTTTCCTAGTTACTGTCGTGTCCGTCGTGTTTTCCTAGTTGCTGTCTTGTCCGTCGTGTTTTCCTAGTTGCTGTTTTGTCCGTCTTGTTTTCCTAGTTGCTGTCGTGTCCGTCGTGTTTTCCTAGTTGCTGTCGTGTCTGTCGTGTTTTCCTAGTTGCTGTCGTGTTTTCCTAGTTGCTGTCGTGTCTGTCGTGTTTTCCTAGTTACTGTCGTGTCCGTCGTGTTTTCCTAGTTGCTGTCGTGTCCGTCGTGTTTTCCTAGTTACTGTCGTGTCCGTCGTGTTTTCCTAGTTGCTGTCTTGTCCATCGTGTTTTCCTAGTTACTGTCGTGTCCGTCGTGTTTTCCTAGTTGCTGTCGTGTTTTCCTAGTTGCTGTCGTGTCCGTCGTGTTTTCCTAGTTGCTGTCGTGTCCGTCGTGTTTTCCTAGTTGCTGTCGTGTCCGTCGTGTTTTCCTAGTTACTGTCGTGTTTTCCTAATTGCTGTCGTGTCCGTCGTGTTTTCCTAGTTGCTGTCGTGTCCGTCGTGTTTTCCTAGTTGCTGTCGTGTCTGTCGTGTTTTCATATTTGCCGTTGTGTTTTGTGATTTGCTGTTGCGTTTTTCTATTTGCTGTTGTGATTTGCACTTCAGGGCCACCGTATGTATGTGTGTGAGAGTGAAAATATATGTATGTGAAAGTGAAAATATATGTATGTGAGAGGTGAATGTATGTGTGTGAGAGGAGAATATATGTATGTGAGAGTGAAAATATATGTATGTGAGAGGTGAATGTATGTGTGTGAGAGGAGAATATATGTGTGTGAGAGTGAAAATATATGTATGTGAGAGCACCAGAATGAATAATGTCTTATACGGCTCCTCATACATACATACCATAAATACACAAACTATAAATACATACATACACACACATAGTATACATACATACACACACATACTATACATACATACACACACATACTATACATACACATAGTATACATACATACACACACATACAATACATACATACACACATACATATATACATACCCATACTATACATACGTATATACACATAGTATACATACATACACCAACAAAACTAAATAATCTGAACAGATGAAGAAAAAAATATTTGAAATATTATCCATCTTCTTCCAGCTAAAAAGGAAAGCTGCCGTTTGTTTTTTAACGAATCATGTTTGTGTTCAGTGAAGTTATAAATAAAGTTGGTTTGTTCCGGCGGAACCTTTGTTCCAGCCTCGTGTTTCCTCCGGACGGTTTAAAGCTCGTGCAGCAGTCCGAGCACGGTAAAGATCCTCTGTATGGAGACGTGTCTGTTATTAGGCCGATAGTGTGATTATATTGATAGATTACTGTATTCCCGTG
This sequence comes from Sander vitreus, assembly GCF_031162955.1. Lineage (NCBI taxonomy): Eukaryota > Metazoa > Chordata > Actinopteri > Perciformes > Percidae > Sander > Sander vitreus. Next base: position 64,266 of record NW_027595465.1, on the reverse strand, counting down.
ATGCAGTGCGGCTGGTCTCTGTTAGGTCCGCTGCAGTGGATCCGTTACGTCAACAAACAGGTGAAGGTGAAGGCGGGAAAAGATGAGGAACACCGCGGCTGGCTGCTCACCGTGGATCCGGTGTCCGCGAGGTAACACACACACACACAGAGACACAGAGAGAGAGAGACACACACACACACACACACACACAGAGACACAGAGAGAGAGAGACACACACACACACACACACACACAGAGACACAGAGAGAGAGAGACACACACACACACACACACACACACGCACACAGACACATTCCTGTGACTTTATTTCAAAGGCTTTAATGTTTAATTATGTTAATCTATATACTGATTATTGATCCAGATGTTTTCACTGTGTGTGTGTGTGTGTGTGTGTGTGTGTGTGTGTGTGTGCCGATAAATACTGAGCACCCCCGTGTGCCAGACTGCCAGTAGGCTCCATTCATTTAAAATTAAACATTGCAGTTGGTGCTAAGTGGAGCGTCTGACATAGTGTGACTGGTTATGTCGGCGTCTGTCATAGTGTGTCATAGTGTGACTGGTTATGTCGGCGTCTGTCATAGTGTGACTGGTTATGTCAGCGTCTGTCATAGTGTGACTGGTTATGTTGGTGGCATTGGTTCTTAATTTCCCATGAAGCTGATGATGGTTGTGTGTCAGTTGAACTGGTCTTCTCCAGTCCCATCTGTATCTGTGAGGAGTGGTCCCGTCCCGAGCTGACAGACTACAGCTTCATTATCCAGTTACTAGGCGTGTGTGTTCGTGTCGGCCGCTGTCCATTTCATAAGGTTCTGAAATGGAAACAATTTCTGACTACTTTTTTATTTAAAGGGCGTTCACCTGTTAGCACCCACAGAGGAAAATATAAATCAGCGTGTGTGTATCTCTGTGTGTGTGTGTGTGTGTGTGTGTGTGTGTGTGTGTGTGTGTGTGTTAATCTGTGTATTGATTATTGACACACATGTTGTGTGTGTTGCAGTCTGGTTCTGGTGAACTTCCAGGACCAGGAGGTTGGGGGGGGCAGAGCCTCAGTCCAGGTGGTGATGGGTCACGCTGTGCAGGAGGTGCAGGTCCTGCAGGAGGCGGACCAGGAGACCATGGAGCGTCTGCAGAGCTCCTTCCTGCCCCCGAGGTCCCGCCCCCTATCCCCCGAGCAGCTGCGCCAGAGGCGGGCCGGCGTGCGCCGCTGGCTGGAGCAGAATCGAGTCCCGGTGCAGGAGGATGGCGAGGAGCTGCTGGTGGCCGGCGTTCTGACCATCACGGCGCCGTATGGACCTGAGGACTGCTGCAGCTCCAACCAGATCATCCTGGACCGCGTCCAGAGACTGATCCAGAGTCAGGCGGCAGGGCCGCCCAATCACAGCGCAGGGCTGCCTGCCGACCAACCCATCCAGAGACTGATCCAGAGTCATACGGCGCCGCCTGCCGACCAATCAGAGGGCAGCAGCTGTGACTGACAGCCGTCTGGGACAGTTTGAGTTCAGATTAAGTTTTGTTTTCTGTCTTTTGTCCAATAAAAATCACTGAAGGTTGAAGTTCCGCCCCCTGCCTGCAGATGTCATCAGTCTGAAGAAAGTTACAAAATAAAAGTGTTGTTTGAGGTTTACAGGAAGTTCAAAGTTTAATATTTAAACCCATCAGAGATTATGGATGTTTTCATTTTTAACACTGAAGCAGCAGCAACTGGAAACATGAATCTAAAATAACGCAGATTAATCCATTCCATATTGACGTTTGACCCGGAGCCAGGCAACACAAACACCGCTGCACGTGACGCTAGTTAACACTATACTCAACAGCAGCTAACGTTAGCCTACCGCTAGCTAGTTAACACTATACTCGACAGCAGCTAACGTTAGCCTACCGCTAGCTAGTTAACACTATACTCAACAGCAGCTAACGTTAGCCTACCGCTAGCTAGTTAACACTATACTCGACAGCAGCTAACGTTAGCCTACCACTAGCTAGTTAACACTATACTCGACAGCAGCTAACCTTAGCCTACCACTAGCTAGTAGCTGATTAAACAGGGTTAAATGCTGACCGCTAACACTAAACGGTGTAAAGTGTGACTGTGTTTTACTGTAGAGGATTCAACACCGGGATGTAACAATCTGCAGCTGCTGTCGGAGAAACAATACAGACGGTGCGTTCAATGAAACTGGTAAACTACAGACTCGTGGTGCATTTGAAGTTATTGTAAATGTCCTTTTCCATCTGGTTGTTTTTGTCGTTCAACAGCAGTTTACTAGTGAAATAAGCTATTGTTATTGTTATACATTATTATTAAATCATTTAATTTTGACCATATGGCCTTAGCAATAAACAAGCCGTTCTTTAATGTCACCAACTGTTGTTTAGTACCTTTTTATTTCTTTTCTTTTTTTACTTTCTTAAAAAGTATCGGTTCAGGCACCGTTAACTATGTATGCGATGAATTAATCACAGAGTACGTAATTAATTAGATTACATTTTTTAATCGATTGAGAGCCTTAAAATATATATATATATATATATATAAAATATATATATATATATTTATATATATAAAAAATATATATTATAGATATATATATACACATATATATATATATATGGCTGTCAAACGATTAATATGATAATCGTGATTAATCGCTGAAATTTCTATAGTTAATCGCATATTTTATCACATGATTATAATTCTATTATTTAGCATTTCAGAACAGTTTAAGTCCATATTAACAATGAAAGCCGTTCTTACCAGAGGATCTTAACTGGGAATCAAATGAATGCAAAGAAAGTGACTTTATGAACTTGATTGTAAGATTTGTAATTATTTATTTACTGTAAACAAAAGAACAATGTGTGACTCTGTCATTATTGCACCATTCCTCCAAGTCCCTAACTAACTGAGATGTAACACTAACACTTTGCTTCTACAGTTCAAACTAAACGGTCCAAAAACCAGATGCCACAGCAGGACATTTGTAACCTTTACGTTCTTCTAATAAGGAATGTAACAATTCTCCTGGACAGAAAAGGGGGTGGACAATGTCCCAAATGACAAAAACTGTCAACATGATACAAACAACCCAGTCCTAAAACCATATGCTGATATACAGAGTCCATCTAGTGTTTAGTAACTCCTAAATAATGTAGATTCCTCACTGACGTCCAGTGATCAGCAGTCAATGAGACAGAGTTTGGACTCTGCAGCAGTTCCAGTGTGGCTGCTTTCTCCGTGTCCTACAGGCTGTGTGTGGTGAAACTACTGCCCCCCCCGACAACTTTTTAAAAGTAAACTTTCCATTCAGAATCTTATTGGCATCCATTTTGGCGTCTTGCGCTCGCCATCCACTCAAAACGTAACGTTAGCCTACTACTCTTTGGCCGGCTCCAAGCCCAAACAAGTGCAGGCGTGTCTGTTGTTTAGTTTCTGGTCTAGCTAGATCCGGTGTGGTGTTGTAGTTTTTCTAACATTACTAGTTGTTGCAACAGCATGTGAAAAGAACTACAAAGTTTGATAGGCCAAAAAGAACGTTAATCTCACGATAAAAAAATTGACGCTGTTAAAATGAGTTTGCGTTAACGCCGTTAATAAAGCATTTAACTGACAGCGTTAACGTGTTAATCGCAATGTGATTAAGGGCCGATGCAACAAGATTACTTCTCATCAAGCTGCCACTTCCTCTAACACATCCTGCTGCTGCAGGCTGCAGCATGATGGAGAAACACAGCAGCAATAACTCTGAATGGAGCTTTTTATTTTACAAAACTCCCGGACGGCTCGTAGACAAGTCGAAAGCCATATGCACGTTGTGTAAAGCTGAATTAAAATATCACCGAAGCACGTCAAGCTGGAGTTACCAGCTACGGAGCTAAGCATAGTAGTACAGTTAATGTGATGCTACCAGCTAGCGGGCTAAACGGGTGGCAACTACCTGCAGACCTGTCAGCATGGTAGAGGACTCGGGTCTTAAAGACGTACTACGGTTGACCTGTCTCGTTGCCGTCGAGGGAGACGGTAGTTTCACCACACGCATACCACACGGAGAAAGCAGCCACACTGGAACTGCTGCAGAGTCCAAACTCTGTCTCATTGACTGCTGATCACTGGACGTCAGTGAGGAATCTACATTATTTAGGAGTTACTAAACACTAGATTGACTCTGGTAAGGATAGGGATCTTTAGTTTTTAGTTAGGGACTTGGAGGAATGGTGCAATAATGACAGATTCACACATTTTTCTTTTAGAAATAAAAAAATAGAATTTTAATCATGTGATAAAATATGCGATTAATCGCGATTAACTATAGACTGTCGTTACATTTTCTGATCAGTTTTTCCCCTGCCAAAATGTCTTCCTGACCATCACACGTTTGCAGTCCGCAGGGAAGCCTTCAGCAGTGGCCGTCCAGCTCCCGGTGCCGCTCGCGATATTACGAATCCCACTATGGCCACACCAAGACCCGCCTTCAATAGCATTTATTGGCCAGGCGCGTACCGCTCCTGTTACTGCTGCTGCTCCCGATACTCTGCTGGGTTATATGTGAAGCATCCGTTCACAGAGGGGTAATATACAACCCGTATATCTATCTTAAAAACACTCCCGGTCCTCCTCAGCTGTGAAGCCACATACTTGTTGTCCAAGCCCGTGTGTTCTCGCTAAATAAATGTGTGCAGCATTCACTGTCCCGTCGGGAAATAATACAAAGTCGAGCTTCATGCAGATCACCCTGATAGATAACCAGAATTGTAAGTCAGAATGTAAACTGGGCCACAGATGGTAAGCACAAATACATTAATCTAAAACTAACTTAATTAAAATGCCACAGCCCATACTGGTTATTTTAATTATTAGAATATAGACATTAAGAGAATAAATCGTTTAAGTATTAAAAGTAAAAGTACTTAAGTATTTTTTTGAAAATTTAAAATCAGGTACTTTTTACTTTTACTTAAGTAGGACAACCCTACTTAAGTAAAAGTAAAAAGTACTTGCATCCATCCATCCATCTATCCATCCATCCATCTATTTATACATCCATCCATCATCTATCCATCTATCCATCCATCCGTCCCGTGTTCAGTATATAGTACCCATGTTATATAGTACCCATGTTATATAGTACTCATATATAGTATATAGCATCTATCCATCCATCTATCTGTCCATCCATCCATCCCGTGTTCAGTATATAGTACCCATGGATAGTATATAGTACCCATGTTTAGTGTACATATATCCCATGGATAGTATATAGTACCCGTGTTCAGTATATAGTACCCATATATAGTATATAGTACCCATGTTCAGTATATAGTATAACAAAGTTATTGCCATCGTCTCCATTCACCATCAACCTGCTAAAGACTACGACGAATCATTCTATACGGCCGGCATCGAGTCCATCCCAGAATACTATGTGGAGTAGCCAGACCCTCCTCCACAGAGCTTTGGAGGAGGGTCTGGAACAACTACGAGACAACAACTTTGGCAACAAACCTTTTTCTTATTCTGAATAAACAAACACTTAAACGTTCCCTTTAACAACAGTGATGATGATGAACGCTCCAACCAATCAGGAGCAGCGTAGCAGGCAAAGTTTAAAAGATGAATCCAGAACTCTTCATGTTACAGATCTGAAGAATAGAACACGTTATATTTCAGATAAATAATAAAATGAAGACAGTGGAGCGCTGTTTGTTGTCCTTCCAGCTCGGTGTACAAACACGTTTATTCCCTTGTTTTAAAGAATTCATCTCCTCGAACATCAGAGACAAACAGAACCAGCACAGTACCTCTCTGGTTCTGTTAACACAATCCTCTCTGCTCCACACAGCGCGGTCCGACACACAGACAGACAGACAGACACACACACACACCAATGTTCTCCAATGCTCCGCAGGAAACAAGCAGTTGGGTTTTCACAATAAGAGCACATTATCTTTAGTTTTCTCAGTCCGGACTGGATCAGATTTTTTCTGTCTGTTCTGATCCAATCAGTTGTCCAATCAGCTCAGAGCCCCGCTCCCCTCCAGCCGTTCCAATCCGCTCAGAGCCTTGCCCCCTCCAGCCTGTCCAATCTGCTCAGAGCCCGGCCCCCTTCAGCCTGTCCAATGAGCTCAGAGCCTTGCCCCCTCCAGCCTGTCCAATCAGCTCAGAGCCCCGCCTCCTCCAGCGCGGGGGGCGTGTCCAGTAGCGTGGGGGCGTGGCTTAGAGACTCCCTCTTGTACGTCTTGGGGGGAAGTTTAGGGACGCTGTGTCGGGGGGGCACAGGAGGGCCGTCCAGGGGGAGGAGAGGGAGGGTTGTCTTCCTGGATGGGGGGGTGGGGGTGACGGGAGTTGGAGGGGGAAGAGGGGGGGGGGAGGAGGAGGGGAAGAAGGCCTGCAGGTCACAGCGGGGGGGGCGGCCCTGAGGGGGGGGCAGGAGGTGCAGAGGAGAGCTGACGGGTTCCCGAGGAGGCAGTGAGGGGGGGCTGTCGGGGGGGGACGAGGAGGACAAGGACGAGGAGTAACGAGGGGGGAGGAGCTTACAGGTGGGCTGGCGGGGGGGGACGGCAGGGGGGCTGTCCAACTGTGACATCATCTGAGGAGGGAGGAGACATTCAGTGAGATTAGGAGACATCTAGAGACAATTATACCATGGTCTGGTGAATACTCGACTCTGATTGGCTGCAGGGTGACATTAGACATTAATGATGTTAGAGACATCTAGAGACATAGTGTGAGAGGTACCTTTGAGGGGTAGGGTTACAACAGAACTGGTATGTAAACGTGAGCGTTACCTTTGAGGGCGAGGACTCAGCGGGAGCCGACTCTGGACGTCTGCGAGGAGGAACAGGAGGAGGAACCTGAACGTCCTCAGAAGTCCGACTGAAACTCACCATGGAGGAGACCGAGGACGACCCTGAGACCAGAGAGACAACCGTTAAACCCCCAGGAAGTAGAACACAAGACTCTAACCATGAGACCAGAGAGACAACCATTAGACCCACAGGAACACAAGACTCTAACCCTGAGACCAGAGAGACAGCCGTTAGACCCACATGGACACAAGACTCTAACCATGAGACCAGAGAGACAACCATTAGACTCACAGGGACACAAGATTCTAACCATGAGACCAGAGAGACAACCCACAGGGACACAAGACTCTAACCCTGAGACCAGAGAGACAACCATTAGACCCACAGGGACACAAGACTCTAACCATGAGACCAGAGAGACAACCCACAGGGACACAAGACTCTAACCCTGAGACCAGAGAGACAATCGTTAGACCCACAGGGACACAAGACTCTAACCATGAGACCAGAGAGACAACCATTAGACCCACAGGGACACAAGACTCTAACCCTGAGACCAGAGAGACAACCATTAGACCCACAGGGACACAAGACTCTAACCCTGAGACCAGAGACAATAACAAAAGCCCTATTCACACAGGATCATCTAGGGACCTCGTGTGATTTAGTAAAGACCCCCACACAGCTGAGTTTCGTGTGGCACATTTGCACGGGATAAGCGAAGCCTGCATTTACTCAAAGAGAGCGTGTCGACTGTGGGACGGTTTAGGGGTTAGGGTTACCGCACAGAACTAATATTATCACAGGACCTCGGTGTTCGGCGAAATATGGTAGGACGTTTGCGGGGGAATTTTTACTTTACAAGCTATAGACATGGCTGATTCACACGGGGATTAGGATCACAGACAACCTCAAGGGTCAAGGTATCTTTATTATCCCAGAACGGGACGTTACTAGAGGTCACCAGGTAATGCTAGTCCCGTGCAAATAGGGCTAAAGAGGTCCCAGGTGACATCATCCTACCTGTAGCTGATTGGTTCTGTACAACAAAACACACAGTGAGCTGTCAGCTGATGGTTTCCTTGGAGACAGACTGTTACTATGGAGACAGTGTGGGCAGGTGATTCTTGTTCTGACAGGTGTGAGGTAGAGATGCACCAATCAGATCTACCGGATCAATATCAGCTGTGATACTTAAGTATTACCAGAGGAACTGAGATTTAGAAATGTCCCCACGTCTGTGTTTAGTGCGGCACATTCACGGGGGATAAGCCAAGTCTGTCTTTTACTCAGATTTACTGACATTAACCCCCACATATGATGGAAAAACTTTTATTTATAATCGCCAACGCTACCAATACATTTCGACTACATGTTTTGAGGAAGTTCCCTGTAACTGAAAAATCGACTGAAATAACCAAATGCACAGGTGAAAAATGTATGTGGGAATGTTCTTGTTTGTTTTTGCAGTGGCATTTCACACGGGCTTAAGATCACAGACGACCTCCGTACATATTTCAGATACAGCTACAGGTCCCCAGGTCATGCGAGGCCTGTGTGAACAGGGCTTCAGCTGATCCGATCACGGCTCGTATTTATAAAACAGTGTGCAGGATCCACACTTAAAGTGTCTGAGCACAAATGCAAAAAACATCTGTCTCCTTAATGTGTGCCTGTGGATCCGGCTCTTAACTCGCCCTCCACACATTCAGCCATCAGCGGTCAATGCATGCATGTTTTAATGTAGAGAAATGAGCTGATCAATGGGAATGTAATAGTGACACAGCACTAAGTTGAGTTGGCTGATATCTTTTACATTTGAAACGTGCGAGCACTAATAACACGACGAAGTGGATCTATAAGTTACTTGTCATATGAAGTGAAATTAAATGTGAGAGAGGAATCGTCAGTTCACCACCTCACTATCTGCGTCTCTAAAACGTTCATACGCAGGTACACATCCTCCCGTTATGTTGGTTTTTATAGATCAGCTTTTGCGTAGTGAAAGTGGCGCCTCTGTCAGGCCCAGTGTGTGCGTACACAACGGTTATATATGAGACTGTGGTGTTGGTCATGTTATTAATACGTTTAACCGGTTCTCTGCAGGAGGTGAGTGTGGTTCCAGGTGAGGGTTGGCCTCCCCCAGGGCTATATCACCAATCTGTTTGTGATTTAGAGTTTACATTCACTTCATCGCATCGTTGTCACGAAAACAAAGTCTGGGGTTGTGTCGCTATTTTGAGATGATCAGTAAATGCTGAAAACATGATCCCTCCAGTTAGACACAGTGAGTTTACAACAGAGACAGACAGACAGACAGACAGGTGAGAGACAGACAGGTGAGAGGCAGACATGTGCGAGACCGACAGGTGAGAGACCGACAGGTGAGAGACAGACAGGTGAGAGGCAGACAGGTGAGAGAGAGACAGACAGGTCAGACAGACAGGTGAGACAGCCAGGTGAGAGGCAGACAGGTGACAGAGAGACAGGTGAGAGACAGACAGGTGAGAGACAGACAGGTGAGAGACAGACAGGTCGGACAGACAGGAGAGAGGCAGACAGGTGAGACAGCCAGGTGAGAGACAGACAGGTGAGAGAGACAGACAGGTGAGAGAGACAGACAGGTGAGAGACAGGTACGGAGAGTCACGAGGGTCATACTAACGTGGACCGTGAGGAACAGAGAAGATACTTTCGCAGGCTGCAGGGAGAGGAGAAAACACTGTGAGAGGAGGAAGCTAGCTGTCTCCAGGCTTTATGCTAAGCTAACGTGTTCCTTTAGTAGGGAACTGGTGTTATAAAGAAGGCAGCTGTCTCAGATGGAGGTTCGTGCAGGTTAGTCTGAATGATCAGCAGAGTCTGACCACATTTAATCTCAGTTCATGATGATTATTGATTAGAAAGTCTTGATATTGTTTTGGGGACAATGACATGGCTGATAGCTAGCTTGTCTTGTTAAACAGTCACATTATATTTACTAGTCCGTCTAGTCAGTCCTGTGGTTATGGAAGGGGCTAATGTCAGCCCTGTGGTTGGTGAGAGGGGCTAATGTCAGCCCTGTGGTTGGTGGGAGGAGCTACTGTCAGCCCTGTGGTTGGTGGGAGGGGCTACTGTCAGCCCTGTGGTTGGTGGGCAGGGCTTACTGGAGTGGAAGGGGCTGCTGGGAGCCTGCGGCGAGTCGAACACGCTGCCTACGTCCGTGGAGCTGGAGGCGGCGGAGGCCGGGGGCGGAGTCAGCGGGGTGCGGGGGGAGTTGGGGGCGGAGACAGCCCCCCCCTCCGCCTCGCTGTCCGGGATGCGGCTGTAGCTGATCTTCCTGGGCTCGTTCTGCAGCGGCGTTGGGTGGCGCATGGTCCCGGGCCTCGCCGAGGTCGGACGGATCCCCGGAGACTTCAGAGGACACGTGTACCTCTTCACCTGGACACAGCAGGGGGGACATTCAGGATCTGGATCTGACTCATGATGGACAAAACTACAGATGTCCTGACACCGACACCAGTATCCAAAAAGCCTCCAATGCTGCCTAACATGCTGGTACTGTTATCGGCGAGTACTGTTATCGGCGAGTACTGTTATCTGCGAGTACTGTTATCTGCGAGTACTGGTATCGGCGAGTGCTGGGGTTTATGCGAGTACTGGTATCTGCGAGTACTGGTATCGACGAGTACTGGTATCTGCGAGTACTGGTATCGGCGAGTACTGGTATCGGCGAGTACTGGTATCTGCGAGTGCTGGTATCTGCGAGTACTGGTATCTGTGAGTACTGGTATCGGTGATTACTGGGGTTTATGCAGCGATCTGATACGTAATTTAACCCTGAAGAAAATCTGCTCTGAAGTCATTCATTTGTTGTTTTTCCGTTAAGACTCGGAAAGAAAGATGAAAGAAAGATGAAAGAAAGATGAAAGAAAGCTCTGTGGCGTTTATGGTCCGTTTGTTCATGTTTCACAAAGAGTGAAATCATATCACATCCATACAGGGATGGGAGTATCACCCTAACCCTGTAAAAACACAATCAAATATAAGTATTTCTGAACGTGCTGGTATCAGATTCTGGTATTCTAAGTCCTGCTGTACGTAGGAAGACTACCTCAGACTTCTTTTAACCACATGTTCCTTTAGCCGTTATTTGGGGAAAACGTCCATGCCGTGAGCGCTCAGGGGTTTGTGTTTCCATGGCGATACTTACGAATCGAGGTAAGGACCGGGCGTTTCGAGGTTCGATCTCCAGAGATTTGTTGAACAGATGATCAGCAAAGTCTTTCTCTGACATGTCCTCCATCGGGTTCAGGTTCTCAAAGAACTTCTGCTCCAGAAACAGAAAGACACGTCAGACAGACAGGCAGGCAGGCAGGCAGGCAGGCAGGCAGGCAGGCAGGCAGGCAGACAGACAGACAGACAGACAGACAGACAGACAGACAGAGAGACAGAGAGACAGACAGACAGACAGGCAGGCAGACAGGCAGGCAGACAGAGAGACAGACAGACAGACAGGCAGGCAGGCAGGCAGACTGACTGACCCGTATGTCTGCCTCCACCCTGAGGCAGTAGGGCTGGTTCTGGTACTGTTGGATCTCTCCTGTGATCTCGGCTACTTTCCTCCTCTTGCTGAAGTTGATCAGATCTTTACCGTGTCGGCGCAGGAAGTCGGGGTTCCCCTCCTCCGTCTTCAGGATGTTGGTCAGGTAGATTCCTGAGACAAAGAGACTATTTAACCTCTGACCTTCATGTGTATGTTAATGTAACCTCTGACCCCCTAATGTTAAACCCTCTATAACCAGACAGGTGGGTGTGTGTCGGAGCATACCAAAGGAGGGAACACAGGGGGGATTGATGGAGCTATAACCAGACAGGTGGGTGTGTGTTGGAGCGTACCAAAGAAGGGAACATGGGGGGATTGATGGAGCTATAACCAGACAGGTGGGTGTGTGTCGGAGCATACCAAAGAAGGGAACACAGGGGGGATTGATGGAGCGCAGCTTGGCTAAATACTTCTTGTAGTGATCTTCACTCAGCTCATGAGCTTCTTCCAGGATCTTTCTCTGCCGACTCGGGATTTGCTGGAAACCAAAAACATCATCAACATTTAATTTGTCTCTACGTATGAACAAGCTGCTCCCGTGATCCTCAGGAACCAGAAGCTTCAGAGTTTCAGTGTGTTACCTCGAAGGTGTGGTCCAGTCTGTAGACTGGAGACGAGTTCATGGCGCTGACCACCTCCAGAACGCCGTTAAAGTTGTTAAGTTCCTGAAAAACCTGCAGGATCTCGATGATCCGAGACACCACGGAAACTCGTTCTTCCAGGTTCTCGGTTTCTACGATACACCTGAGAGACAAACACAGACACACAGGTTAGAGAGGACAACCAATCATCTGTTTCTACGATACACCTGAGAGACAGACACAGGTTAGAGAGGACAACCAATCATCTGTTTCTACGATACACCTGAGAGACAGACACAGGTTAGAGAGGACAACCAATCATCTGTTTCTACGATACACCTGAGAGACAGACACACAGGTTAGAGAGGACAACCAATCATCTGTTTCTATGATACACCTGAGAGACAGACACAGGTTAGCGAGGACAACCAATCATCTGTTTCTACGATACACCTGAGAGACAGACACAGGTTAGAGAGGACAACCAATCATCTGTTTCTATGATACACCTGAGAGACAGACACACAGGTTAGCGAGGACAACCAATCATCTGTTTCTACGATACACCTGAGAGACAGACACAGGTTAGAGAGGACAACCAATCATCTGTTTCTACGATACACCTGAGAGACAGACACAGGTTAGAGAGGACAACCAATCATCTGTTTCTACGATACACCTGAGAGACAGACGCACAGGTTAGAGAGGACAACCAATCATCTGTTTCTACGATACACCTGAGAGACAGACACAGGTTAGAGAGGACAACCAATCATCTGTTTCTACGATACACCTGAGAGACAGACACAGGTTAGAGAGGACAACCAATCATCTGTTTCTACGATACACCTGACAGACAGACACAGGTTAGAGAGGACAACCAATCATCTGTTTCTACGATACACCTGAGAGACAGACACAGGTTAGAGAGGACAACCAATCATCTATTTCTACAATACACCTGAGAGACAGACACAGGTTAGAGAGGACAACCAATCATCTGTTTCTACGATACACCTGAGAGACAGACACAGGTTAGAGTTAGAAGATTCCCGACAGCTGACTCCCATATGTTTTGTTCTGAACACATTTTTGTAATATTTATTGTGCAACCAGGTCTGGTGTTTGAAAGGTTTCCCCTGACCTCTTGGTTTTGGGTTGATAGTAGTTTAATTTTGGCTGTGACCAGGTAATCTTGCAGGTTTTGTATTCTCCGGTAAACTGCAATAATCCTGTGGTAATAGTTGGGTTTCTCTTGTAAAATTAATAAAATTATGTTTCAATAGTCTGACCAGCTTCACCGTTGATGAAGAATATGTGATAATAAAAGGCAGAAGACCCCGTCTGGGTTTAGTCTGTTGAGATGTTTTAAAGCCCTGTCTAAGAAAGGACCGAGAGCAGCCTCTAGTGGTCAGACCGGAGAATACCACGTTTACAGCCTGCTAGAAGTCTGTCTGTTGAGTGCAGATTCTGTGAAATCTAAACAGCTGTGATTTAACAAGTCCAGCATACGTGTACTTAGGGTGGTAACTTGTTTTAAAGAGCAGAGGGTTGGAGAGGAGGCAGACACGGCTCAGGTAACAGATCATCTGCTTCTAGGATTACACCGCAGGCTCCATCTCCAGCGCTACGTTTTGGTTTTTAAGCATTTAAGGCAGCGTGGAGACTCCTCCCACTGCTGGTAGTTACCATGGTAACGTTAGTAGCTTTAGTCTCAGAGAACGAGTGACCAATAAGACCCAATAAGGAGGAAAAACGTTGGCGTCATTGTCGGTGTTGCCAAAGGTCTATGTTTGGAGCCGTTGAGACTGCAACACAACCCCACACCACAGCAGGGGGAATGAGAGGGGGTAACACCAGAGCAGGGGGAATGAGAGGGGAGAACACCAGAGCAGGGGGGATGAGAGGGGGAACACCAGAGCAGGGGGGAATGAGAGGGGAGAACACCAGAGCAGGGGGGATGAGAGGGGTAAACACCAGAGCAGGGGGGATGAGAGGGGGAACACCAGAGCAGGGGGAATGAGAGGGGGAACACCAGAGCAGGGGGAATGAGAGGGGGAACACCAGAGCAGGGGGAATGAGAGGGGAGAACACCAGAGCAGGGGGAATGAGAGGGGAGAACACCAGAGCAGGGGGAATGAGAGGGGGTAACACCAGAGCAGGGGGAATGAGAGGGGGGAACGTAGCTGAAGATATTCCTTTTTACACCAAAACATAGTGGTGGAGATGTAGCCTGAGAGAAACACAGAGTGCTGTCAGAGTGCTGTCTTACTTCTCAAGCCACAGCGTGAGGTTGGTGGTGTGTCGGATCATTCTCAGCAGGTTGGGAGAGTGAATCTCTTTATCCTCTTTGGTCCAGACGCTGCCGACCAGCTCCGAAGGCTGCACCGCCCTGAATACAGACACGAAGATATAAAATAATATTATATATTATATTAGGCTGTATAATATTATATATTATATAAGGCTGTATAATATAATATATTATACTATATAAGGCTGTATAATATTATATAAGGCTGTATAATATTATATATTATACTATATAAGGCTGTATAATATTATATAAGGCTGTATAATATAATATATTATACTATATAAGGCTGTATAATATAATATAAGGCATTATATTATACAGCCTTATATAATATATTATATTACATAAGGCTGTATAATATAATAGTATATTATATAAGGCTGTATAAATAAAGTTTGGAAGGCTACCTGTAGAAGTCGGACTCTAGCAGCGTGAGCTGGCGGCCGACCTCGATGGGGTGCAGCGTCATCAGGTCGAAGGCCTCGCTGCCTCCTGGTTTGCAGATGTGCCACTCGAAGGGAGGCGGAGCGTTCTGGAAGGTGATGCTGTGGCTCGCCACGCTCACCTGAACCTGCTTCTTCCTCTGGATGATCTTAGTGATCGACTCTACCCACTTCCTCATCGCTTTACCTGAGACACATCACAGCATGACCTCATTCATAACAGCATGTATGACATCATCTATGACATCATGTCTGTCTGTCAGCATTCAGAGGTTCTCAGAGCTGCGGATCAACAGACCCTAAAGCTCTGGGTACAGCGTAACGTATACGGACCACTGGCAGAGCGGAAGAACCGCCGCATGGATCTTTTTAACCATCTACACCTGCAGCGCCACAAGGCGTAGGATTTAACATGATGATATAAAGCTCTGATTGGTTGGTTGATTCCTCTGATCTATAACATGATGGATATAAAGCTCTGATTGGTTGGTTCCTCTGATCTAATGGCGTTTTTCCATTACATGGTACCTGCTCGACTCGTCTCGACTCTACTCGCCTCGACTCGACACACTGTGCGTCCGTTTTCCATTGCAGATTTTAGTACTGCCTCAGCGTGGCTGGTCGTCATAGCGGCGCCGCAGTAAACTGCCGTGACCTAACGCGACACACAGAACGTGGGAAGGTGTGTTGTTGTTGCCAGAAGACACATTTAGTTTCAAATGAAGCTGGAGGCAGCAGAAATAAACACAGCTGGCTAAACTATTTTAAAAAGGTGGGTTTGTTCAGGACACCCCCCTCTGTTGCTTTCACGTCACCTTTTGGTATCGGCTCAACTCGCTGGGAACCTCGACTGAGGTGGTACTACATAAAGTACCTGTTAGCAGGTACCAGGGACTTTTTTTCGTAATGGAAAACCAAAAACGGCGAGTAGAGTCGAGGCGAGTCGAGCAGGTACCACGTAATGGAAAAGCGCCATATAACATGATGGCTATAAAGCACTGAGCTCTGATTGGTCGGTACCTCTGACGGAGGCGATGAACTCCTCGAGGCGTCTCAGCAGGTGACCGTCTCTCTCAAAGTCGTAGAAGTGATGCTCCACCCAGTGACGACACACGTTCAGCACTCTGCAGGACAACACAGGTCACATGATCAGCTACAGCTGAAGGTTGAAATCACACTGAGGTTGTTACGTCATCAGTCCCATGTAGAGTTGTTTTGATACAGACACCAGTTTCAGTAAATCCTCCAATACTGCCTAAAACTCTGGTATCGGTATCAGCGGGTATGTGAGTCTGCACTGATCTGATTAGAGCTGTAACGATCAGTAGTACTACACTAGTATATTAGTAGTGTGAGTATAATAATGAGTCATATATCAGCAGTGAGTATAATAATGAGTCATATATTAGTAGTGAGTATAATAATGAGTCATATATCAGTAGTGTGTGTATAATAATGAGTCCTATATCAGTAGTGTGAGTATAATAATGAGTCATATATATCAGTAGTGAGTATAATAATGAGTCATATATATCAGTAGTGAGTATAATAATGAGTCATATATTAGTAGTGTGTGTATAATAATGAGTCATATATCAGTAGTGTGAGTATAATAATGAGTCATATATCAGTAGTGAGTATAATAATGAGTCATATATCAGTAGTGAGTATAATAATGAGTCATATATCAGTAGTGTGTGTATAATAATGAGTCATATATCAGTAGTGAGTATAATAATGAGTCATATATCAGTAGTGAGTATAATAATGAGTCATATATCAGTAGTGTGAGTATAATAATGAGTCATATATTAGTAGTGTGAGTATAATAATGAGTCATATATCAGTAGTGTGTGTATAATAATGAGTCATATATCAGTAGTGTGTGTATAATAATGAGTCATATATCAGTAGTGAATATAATAATGAGTCATATATATCAGTAGTGTGAGTAAAATAATGAGTCATAATGAGTCATATATCAGCAGTGTGAGTATAATGAGTCATATATCAGCAGTGTGTATAATAATGAGTCATATATTAGTAGTGAGTATAATAATGAGTCATATATTAGTAGTGAGTATAATAATGAGTCATATATCAGTAGTGAGTATAATAATGAGTCATATATCAGTAGTGTGAGTATAATAATGAGTCATATATCAGCAGTGAGTATAATAATGAGTCATATATCAGCAGTGTGTATAATAATGAGTCATATATTAGTAGTGAGTATAATAATGAGTCATATATTAGTAGTGAGTATAATAATGAGTCATATATCAGTAGTGAGTATAATAATGAGTCATATTTCAGTAGTGTGTGTATAATAATGAGTCATATATTAGTAGTGTGAGTATAATAATGAGTCATATATTAGTAGTGTGAGTATAATAATGAGTCATATATTAGTAGTGTGTGTATAATAATGAGTCATATATCAGTAGTGAATATAATAATGAGTCATATATCAGTAGTGAGTATAATGAGTCATATATCAGCAGTGAGTATAATAATGAGTCATATATCAGTAGTGAGTATAATGAGTCATATATCAGCAGTGAGTATAATAATGAGTCATATATCAGCAGTGAGTATAATAATGAGTCATATATCAGTAGTGAGTATAATGAGTCATATATCAGCAGTGAGTATAATAATGAGTCATATATCAGCAGTGTGTATCTGAGTATAATAGTAGTATAATAGTAGTATAATACAGTAGTATAATACAGATAATTATGATTACCGGAGCTGGACTGGCTGGACGAACTCTTTGCGGAAGCGTTTGAGTTCTGCGCTGATCGGCTGCTCTCCTCCCTCCATCTGATCAGCCTCGCTGGGCCGCGGCTCCGGGATCTCAAACCTACAGCCAATCACAGACACTATCAAATCAGCCAATCACAGACACTATCACATCAGCCAATCACAGACACTATCACATCAGCCAATCACAAACCTCAGATCAGACTTTTAACTAACAGAAATCAGCAGGAAACCTCCCAGCTGATCCCTCACATTAAGACAATTATGATGATGTCATCAACCCAACCCTCAGACACACTGAGACCATCAGACTGAGACCCTCAGACACACTGAGACCATCAGACTGAGACCACCAGACACACTGAGACCATCAGACTGAGACCACCATACTGAGACCACCAGACTGAGACCACCACACTGAGACCACCAGACTGAGACCACCAGACTTACTGAGACCACCAGACGCACTGAGACCATCAGACACACTGAGACCACCAGACACACTGAGACCATCAGACACACTGAGACCACCAGACTGAGACCATCAGACACACTGAAACCACCAGACTGAGACCACCAGACTGAGACCACCAGACTTACTGAGACCATCAGACACACTGAGACCACCAGACTGAGACCATCAGACACACTGAGACCACCAGACACACTGAGACCATCAGACACACTGAGACCATCAGACACACTGAGACCATCAGACACACTGAAACCACCAGACTGAGACCATCAGACACACTGAGACCATCAGACACACTGAGACCACCAGACACACTGAGACCACCAGACACACTGAGACCATCAGACACACTGAGACCACCAGACACACTGAGACCACCAGACACACTGAGACCACCAGACACACTGAGACCACCAGACTGAGACCATCAGACACACTGAAACCACCAGACTGAGACCATCAGACACACTGAGACCATCAGTCAAACTGAGACCACCAGACTGAGACCACCAGACTGAAACCACCAGACACACTTATCCAACCGTAGAAACAGGTTTCTGCCTCCTGGTTTCTCTTCTGACTGCTGAAACCATCAGACATTCGCCAGATGGAGAAGGGCTTCTAGAGTTTCTGCTCAAGCATCTCGCTTTCTTTGTTCTTTTATGTGAAAGTCTTTGTGTTGCTTTAACAGAGATTCTGAATCACAGGGGCAATATTCCTGCTGAAGTGAAATACAGAATACCTTCTTTGGAGGTTTAAATTAGGGGGACATCCTGATGGTTTGTTAGTTTATTTAGGATCCTATTCTTCCTGAGGACCTTAAATCTCTCTTGGAAATGAGGCAGTGCAATAATAAACACACATAACAATATCATAAACAATAAAAAATAAACTAAACATGCACTCATCATTTCATGACACAACTCATCTAAAATAACAAAATACACACACATAAGACAAGGACAGACACACAGACAGCTCCACCAGTGCAGTCATCGGGCATTCCTTACATTTAGCTTGAACACATTTTAAGACTCACCTCTCCATGAGCAGGTCCAGCAGCTCTTGAGGTTTACAGAACGACCGGTACGTCGTCAGAAAGGTTCGCACAAAGTTTGGGTCTGAAAACACAGAAACAGCTGATTAATTAACAGGAAACAACTGATGAATTAATACAGAAACAGCTGATGAATTAACAGGACACAGCTGATGAATTAACACAGAAACAGCTGATGAATTAACAGCAAACAGCTGATGAATTAACAGGAAACAGCTGATTAATTAACAGGAAACAGCTGATTAATTAACAGCAAACAGCTGATGAATTAACAGGAAACAGCTGATGAATTAACAGGAAACAGCTGATTAATTAACAGGAAACAGCTGCTGAATGAACACTCAGTGCAACAGAGGGTTAACCCAACATGGACAGGATCAGAAGAGTCTAACCCATTCACCAGGACAGTGAATTGCTCTAGTAATCATTAATGGCTTAATCCTGCAATAACGCTGTTGAATATCTTGATAATGATGTAACTGAACGATAAATAAACAGATATTAAAATGTACTTAGTTATACAACAAACTGCTGTTGAGTTTAAAACTAATGAAAGGACATCAGTTCCAACTTTCTTGACTCACGCTCTCCCTCACAGCTGTTGGCTGGCTCTGACTCATGAAAAAAAACACGAGTAAAATAAAAGACTGCATTAACTCCTTAAATATAGGTAAACCACATAGGCCTAAGATATTGCAATATAAGCCTGTATATTACTATTAGGACTATAGCATACGTCAAGGATGTATAAATCAAATAAATCTCAGCTGGAGTCTGATTTGACACAGTTGACTGCATCAGTGATCTCTTTCCATTCCCCATTCTTTCTACAGCCTTTAATAACAGTTCTCAGGCTGCCAAACAGTTCACACGTTAGTGCAAATGAACCTGAGATATCAGGGTTTCAATCTCCACCTCTGAAAAGAGCCGCTTCTCAGCCGGATTACGTCTCGCCATGTCGTAAATTGTAGGGGCGAGGCCTCAGAACTGAGAAGATATAGGGGCGTGATATTTAAATTACAATGGTTTCCAGCTGCTGCATTTATCAATGTACGACCATTCTTACGCTCTGATTGGTGTGATACCAACGCTTCATGAATCACACGTAAAGCCTGTCGTAAGAGGATTTCTGCGCTCATATACGATTGACTGATAAATGAGGGTCACTATATTTGTGCAAATAAACTGAACTAAATGTTTCTACTCCTACACGTCTGGACACGGGAGGACGTTTACCGTAAAACCTACACACTTTTTAAAAACTAATAAAAATAAAATGAACAAAAATTCAATTCAGTTTGAGTTTTTTAGTGATAATAAATCCCTACAGAAAGGAGGAGTCAGCGTGAATGTCCGTCAGCTCTCATGGAGACGCTGAACCACAGAAGAGAAATATGAAACTGATGTAATGTAGTTCCCTTGGTCGGCCACTAGGCCTCGCTGTTGTCAAGTCTATTACAGGAGAGATATTCCCCCATATTCAAGGATCATTTAACTTTACTTCATATTTTAATTAATACTTTATGTTTCTAATCTATTCTTTCAGAAAGCTGTATTTAATTTATTTAATTTAGCTTGGCAAAAATCTTTATTTTAACACTATGTATTATTTCCAACGTTGTATTAGTTTGTGTTGTAGATTTACTTCTAACTGAAACTGTATTTCCCTCAATAAAGACGATGAAGGCAGAGTTCACTGTGAGACGATAAAAGTGATAAAGGTCTCAGCTGTAACCCTGAACCGCCCAGTGGGTTAGGGTACTAACCCCACACATCACTAACCCAGAGTCCAGAGGTTAGGGTACTAACCCCACAACCCCACACATCACTAACACTAACCCAGAGTCCAGAGCAGTGTGAGAGGCACAGGACATGAGTTACAGCTATAGAGTAAAGATTCTCTGTTATAAACATAAAACCAAGAACCTGTCCAGGCTCAGCAGAGAGCAGCTACACATAAAACAGGACGCAGTGCAGACATGATGAGAACCAGACCTCTACAGGAAGGACATTCCAGTTACTGCACCTCGCTGCATTCCTCACACCTGTCTCCCCATTCTCTCTGCTGATTCCTCACACCTGTCTCCCCATTCTCTCTGCTGATTCCTCACACCTGTCTCCCCATTCTCTCTGCTGATTCCTCACACCTGTCTCCCCATTCTCTCTGCTGATTCCTCACACCTGTCTCCCCATTCTCTCTGCTGATTCCTCACATCTGCATCCACTTTTCTCTTCATAAAAGCTCAGTGTTTTCAGATCAGCAGCTTATAAAAACTTAAGTTCTGGGTTCTTTACATTCAAACAATACAAGTCAACAGAGAGCAAAAACGTTTTACCCTTCGGTGGGCGTGACTTTCAGAGTATGACGCGATGCGCTCTGTCTCTATGTGGAAGGTTAGTGTTAATGTAAAAGTGTCCCGTCTTACCTGTGTACTTTTGCTGGTTTATAAATCACTAAACGGTTTAGGGCCAAAATACATTTCTGATCTGCTACTACACCATGACCCACCCAGACCTCTCAGGTGGTCTGGGACAGGTCTGCTTGTTGTCCCCAGAGTCAGAACTAAACAGGGGGAAGCAGCGTTTAGTTTTTATGCTCCACATATCTGGAACAAACTCCCAGAAAACTGCAGGTCTGCTGCAACTCTCAGTTCTTTTAAATCAAGGCTGAAGACCTATCTTTTTGATGTTGCCTTTCTTTAAATAAGCTTTGTTGACACTGTATAACAATCTATATAAACATATAAAGAGAAATTCCTATAACAAATAATAGAATTGAATTTATGATTATTCCGGTGACATTCTTTTGCAGAAACGGACATATCTCTGATTATTTCTCTGATGCAGACATGACAGTAGTTGACAGAAGAGACAGACGCTGGGCTGGTCAAAAAGTTAGTCGAAGTAACTAACTAATTTAGGCAGAAGGCCTAAAAAGAAAAATGGAGTCCAGGAAAGTTATTTTATCTGCTTTTATATATTTAACTGTTTTACCTGCTCTTCAATGTTTAATTTCTTATACTGCACTGTAACTTTTTTTTCTCTCGTATTTTATCTGTTTTTTAATTTTTAATCTGTTTTCATGTAAATCACTTTGAATTGCCCTGTTGCTGAAATGTGCTCTACAAATAAAGCTGCCTGGCCCTGCCTTGTGTACATGTGGAAGGTTAGTGTAAAAGCGTCCCGTCTTACCTGCGTACATGTGGAAGGTGAGTCTCTCGATCAGCTTCAGCACTGTCCCGGCCTTGACGATGGGGATCCCGGACTTGGATTGGACGCTGTCCTCGAACACAACGTTCTGCTCGGAGTCGGGCTGGGCAAAGCGGTACAGCTCGGCGCCGGGCAGCATCACCGTCTGCTCCTTGTCCTCCTGCAGCATGGCCGAGTCCAGCATGCGCTCCAGTGTGCTGCGGTACTGGAGCGAAATCAGCGCCGCCATCCAGCCGCTCTTCTCCTCGGCAGACTTGGCGGCGAACACCACGCTGTTGCCGTCCTTCAGGATAATCTCAAAGGCGTGGCGGTACTCGCCCTCCTTGTCATCTTTGTCGTTGATCTGGACTTTGCGCATGAAGAACTTCTCTTTGAGGCGGTACTCGGCGGCCGAGCCAGCGCCCGGCAGCCGCGGTGGCCCGTGGTTGGACTTGCAGCAGATCATCAGGCCGTCGAACAGGAAGATGTGGCGCTCGTGTTTGGCGCCGACGCGCGTCAGCGTGCCCTCCATTATGAACTCATTGCAGCACTGGCCGATGTCCTTCCCCTCCCAGCCGTCGATGTTCTTCTGGATCTCGTTCATCTTCCTGATGGCCAGGTGCTTCCCCTTCATCTGGTGGCTGTAGAAACGGCACGCCGACTCGCTGCACACCACAGAAGAAGAACAAGAGGGAGTCAGAACAATCACAGATCAAGTCAGAAGAAGAGTTAATCAGTCAGTGTGCTGTGTCGTGTTGTCTTTCTTTCTTGTTTCTTTGTATTTAGGGTTAGGGGTTAAACTCTCATATTACAGCTTAACACTATTTATTTTGAAGAAGTTATAGGAGTTAGCCTGTTAGCATGCATAGCATAAAACAGGTCTGATGCAGTAAAAGCTGACTTCCTGTTGGACTACCGACAACAACACAAAGAGAAACTCCAGTGTGTGAGAAGAGGACGGTGTGTTCCTCAGCAGCAGCTAATCAGTTTACAGCTAAACCCCTCAGCTATGTTAACACCTCAGAAACTAACCGGATAGAAAGGCCAGTCCTATTCACATATACGCAGCAGAAGGGTCAGAGCCACAGACATTAGTTATGTGTACTGTTACCATGGTAGCAGAATAACTTGTGTATAAACCGAGTCGCGGCGAGTTACGAAACAAACGAGCAGCGCAGAAGTAACGCTACGAGGCAGAGAGCCAGCCATGAAATTCGTCAAAGTTGAAAACTTCATGCTTCATCTCCAGACCAGTGACAGCTTTGTTCGGCTTGTTTCCTGTGAGCGATGTGGCGAGTGGCTAAGCTGGCTGGTTCCTCCGTGTTTTCATAGTTTTCGTGGTTACATGGTGATCGCTTACAGAGAAAGAGACGAACAGCGGGCTGGAACGCTGGGGTTCACAGCCAGCTGTATTAAACTGCAACTGGACTACGAATCAACTTTGGAGAAAAGGTAGAGCGGTGAACAGCCGGCCACTTTGTTATAACCCAGGGTAACGGTCCGCTGAGCGGCTGCCGCTGGGTCTAACCCCGAAATCCCACCAGGCACAGATGCACGGCGTTCCGGCTGCGGCGTGGTTTTGTTCTGCCGTCCGCCGTGCGTTATACCACACCGGGAGCATCTCAGAGCGTTTTGCCTACATTATCCCTGGATATTTGTGCTTCTAGTCTACAGAGTTCACTGCTTTTTCCATTCAGTGTAGTTCTGAACGACGCGGATCACAGATTAGTGTCTCCGTTTCAGTTGTTAAATAGTGTAGTGAAGGGATATATGATCTGCACAGGGAGTTTATTTTCAAAAATTGACAGGATGTTCTAGCCCTTCCACTTCCTGCCCGGCCTGTTGAACGACCCGAGGCTCAGCCAGAAACAGACCGGGAAGTGCTACTACCACATGCTAAGTCGTGGTGATTGTCTTGAGAGGCCGTGATTACTGAACGCAGTGCAGACGCTCCGGATGGAATCTAGCGTTTAAACCGCATACACATGATCAGTGGTAAGACGGCAAGGCACTTCTCAGAGCAGAGAGGCAAAGCACGGTGCAGGTAAACGCCATCATTGCTTCTGGAAGCGGCAAAGACAGTATACAAAATGGACACAGCAACGCCATAGACTTCCACAGAGACCAGTGAAGGATATTAGAAGCTCTTTCCCGGTGATGGCTGAGCGTTACTGAGCAGCCTCCAACTGAGCTTGAAGACGTAGATGTGACGTGAGCAACCTGTCTGAAAGTTGGAAGTCTTCTGGTAGCTGTGCCAAGAGAAATCTCAATCATTCCCAATCTAGCAGAGACGGAGAGCGTAGGAGCTGTCCATGAGCGGAGAGGCAGAGACACTTTTGGTAAGTATTCAGATGAATTATTTTGTCATAGTATTTTTAGTATTTATTTATTTGAAAATATAACTCCAGTACGCCATATTAAGTTAATGCATAATATTAAGAAGTTATGTAAAATGATATTCAAGAACTTGTGATATGAATTCATATCCAATAGGTATATGTAAGATAAATGTTACTTCATATGATTTCACTTGCCACATACCGAAGTATTTCCAATCCATCAAAACGTTACTGAAATATTTTGTTCTGATGCTTTCATGGACTCTCTCTGGGCTTCTCCCTTGACTGTATGCCTCCACGCCCCCCCCAGTATACTATACTATACACTATACTATATACTATACTATACAGCTGACAACAACAATCAGCATTTAGTTTTGTACTAATTAAAGGACCATGCCAAACAGTTCACTGGCCTTCACAACAGCCTGAATCTAACTGAACTGTGACGTACATGTCAGGCTCCGTCCCTCTCCCTAATCTCAATCTGCTCGTTTACTCATTAGTCACCACACCGTCACTAATGAGTTAAAAACTCAGTTTAAAAAAGGGAATAAAACCTTCATTGTCCAGGAAAGCGTGGGGTTTCTGTGAGGTTTATTTCACCATTTTTGGCAAGCAAACAGTAAAGGGAAAGAACAATGGCGTCTCTCTTGCCATGGTAAAAACCATAATCCCTTCCCGGTGTCTCCCTGCTAACACAGAGATATAACTTCACCTGGTGGCCCAGGCTGCCCAGTTCCTTCAAAACAAAAGCTCTAACAGACACTCAAAGTCCTAGTCTGGATCAACGGAAGGACATTTCCAGGATAAACTTCCTCTCTCTGTGAGGTGTGTTTCCGTTCTCAAACTCCGTTCTCTTCGATAAACAACAACCTCTTAGCTATGAGCTACACGCTGAAAATATCAAGTTATGAAGAACATGTGGACGGTTCAACAAGACAGACCTGCTTGGTTCTTTCAGGGAATGATTGTAACGATTTATGGAGAATATGTTAGGTAATTTCCTCTCTAACTGGGAGGTTTTGGGACTGATTGGTGGGATTGCTGTGGACCAAGTACACACGGAGATACTCTGGTAAGAGCCAATGAGGTTTAACCATGTATCAGCTAATTTAAATATCTCATATTACTGGATTGTGTCAACAGTTAACTTAATTTAATATTGTACACGGACAAAACCAGGTAAACACACACACACACACACACACACACACACACACAGGTAACTTCATTTAATATTGTATGTGGAGTTTTCTTTAGCGGGGTATAAATGTTCCACCAGAACCAGTTCCTTCCTGAGACTATTTATACTAGAGTCACCGTCGCTGCGTCTGGAGCTTAGCGCCACCCAAGACGACTGTGATTGGTTTAAAGAAATGCAAACAACCCAGAGCGTTTAGTCTCCTTCCCAGAATGCATCTGTGGTGTAGCCAGACTTTACACCACAGCGCTGAGGAAATAGAGCTGGCAGTGGGAGACTAATCTACACCCAACCGTCCGCTCAACCAACCTGCAGCTAAAATACAAAGAGAGAAGAAACTGAAGTCACCTACGTCCTCATATCCACCTGACGATCATCCAGCCATCTGTCCTCTCCTCCTCCTCCTTATTCCTCTCCTCCTTCCTCTCAGTATCGTAGTGTAGAAACTTTAAACTTCATAAAACATGAGCAGCAGAAGTTTTCCTCTCCGAGTTCTTTTCTTTCTGTCAGAGAACAATAAGCTGAGCAGCACCGCCCAGGTACTGACGAAACTTCCTCTGACTCCCCCCTCCCGACCTACAATCTCGCCACCCCCCCACCCCCCGGGCTATTTCTGTCCAGGGGGAAACAGGGAGGATGGGAGGAGTCCACACACTCAGACTGGACTCATGTGCTCAGCTCTTATTGTTTCACTCAGCTGAACTATGTTACATGCACATCTTTTATTTACAATTCCTTTTTTATTCTTTAACATATTATGAAATCATTTCTGTAAATCTAGTTGTTCTCAGTTTTCCAGTCAGATGACAGAACAAAAGATAAAAGGAGCTGGAGATCTAGCTAAAAAGGTCCCTAGACTCAAACTCTGTGGATCCTGAACCCAAGTCGAGTCAACTTTGTGAATCCATCAGCCAGAATATTAAATGGTATTAGTTTTCTTATAATAAACATCACAAAGGTTTATGGTTGGAATCACATGTGCTGCTGGCTTATCCGCTGTTTTTCAGCATGCTTTCTTTTGGAAGGCTGGCTGACAAAAATCTCCACAAACTGCCTTTTTTAATTAAGTTAGCCCGAGCTAAAAGCTAGCAGAAGTGACGCGATGGCTGACGTTTCACTGTCTGTCTGTCTGTCTGTCAGTCAGTCAGTGTTTGTGTGTGTCTGTGTGTCTAGGAGTGTATAGGTGTGTACAGGTGTGTGTAGGATTGTACAGGAGTGTACAGGAGGGTGTAGGAGTGTACAGGTGTGTGTAGGAGTGCACAGGTGTGTAGGAGAGTGTAGGGGTGTGTGTTTGTACAGTAATGTGTGTAGGAGTGTGTGTTTGTGGGAGTGTGTAGGAGTGTGTGTTTGTACAGGTGTGTGTATTAGTGTGTGTTTGTATAGCTGGGTACCTGAGCCTCCTCTTGGCCAGGCTGCGGGAGCAGATCCTCTCCATGCTGCTCTGCAGGTTGAGCAGAGCCGTGATGGCCTGTTTCAGACATTCTTTGTCCTCCTCGTCCTCACTCTTCTCCTCCAGTTGCTGCGGAGGATAACCATCAGAGAGAAAAGAGTCAGACACACCTGAGAGGTGACGCAGAAAACACGACACACAGAAGGCTTGGTGCGGGCATGTGTGCATAACTCTAGAGTCATAGTGAGAGAAACAAAGTGTCTCCCCTGTTCTTTCTGACCACGGTGGGAAATCTGGAGCAGGAGAAGTTAACCCTCTCCTTGTTTTCATGTTTAAGGAGAAGGAGAACCAGGAAGTGAGTCGGGGGAAATGCAATGCTACCACGCCATGGCCGAGCGGACCAATCACAGTTGTTGCCGTCTGCGTCGCCTCTACGTGTAGTTACATTTCTGGAGAGGTGAGTCCGCATCTCCACGTACCTACTTACGTACCAACGGCGTCGATTTAATGCAGAGGCACAAATTGGCCTTAAGGAGTAAATCTCATATGCGTCAGTGAGCCAATCAGCACGCAGCATGCTTCTACCAAGATCTAATAATGTCTATGATGGGCTGTCTAACGTTACACAGAGACAGCTCACCCAGACTGTTTATCTGACAGAGATGGTCCAGAACAGATCCAGGACCAGAACCAGGTGAGACCCAGACCTCAGTCCAGCAGTAGCAGCAGCAGCATGTGAACAGTAATCTCCTCCTCCCCCCAGCCCTGACATAATCTGCACAACATGACTGGAGGTATTTCACAGATTTAACTCAACTGGGCCAAAGAGCTTACAACTCAAAGACTCAGAGCAGGACCAGGTTTACAAGAGACTGGTCTGGTACTGGGAACCAGTCTGATACTGGGACACATGGAGGGCTGGGTTAAACCAGTCTGATACTGGGAATCCGTCTGGTACTGGGACACATGGAGGGCTGGGTTAAACCAGTCTGAGACTGGGAACCAGACTGGTACTGGGACACATGGAGGGCTGGGTTTAACCAGTCTGAGACTGGGAACCAGACTGGTACTGGGACACATGGAGGGCTGGGTTAAACCAGTCTGGTACTGGGACTGATGGAGGGCTGGGTTAAACCAGTGTGGTTCTGGGACACATGGAGGGCTCTGTTACGGTGTGTTACGTTGTATTACAGTGGGTTACAGTGTGTTACAGTGTGTTACGGTGTGTAACGGTGCGTTACGGTGTGCTACGTTGTATTACAGTGTGATAGAGGTGTGTTACGTTGTGTTACAGTGTGTAACGTTGGGTTATGGTGTGTTACGGTGTGTTAGAGGTGTGTTATGTTACATTGTGTTACGTTGAGTTACGGTGTGTTACGGTGTGTTACGTTGAGTTACAGTGTGTTACAGTGTGTTACGGTGAGTAACGTTGGGTTACGTTGGGTTACGGTGCGTTACGGTGCGTTACCGTGTGTTAGTGTGTTACGTTGAGTTACGTTGAGTTACGGTGTGTTACGGTGTGTTACGGTGTATAACGGTGTGTTAGAGGTGTGTTATGTTGTGTTACATTGTGTTACGTTGAGTTACAGTGTGTTACGTTGTGTTACAGTGTGTTACAGTGTGATAGAGGTGTGTCTGGTGTGTCTGGTTCTGGGACACATGGAGGGCTGTGTAACGGTGTGTAACGGTGTGTAACGGTGTGTTACGTTGGGTTACAGTGTGTTACGTTGAGTTACAGTGTGTTACGTTGAGTTACGGTGTGTTAGAGGTGGGTTACGTTGTGTTACAGTGTGTTACGTGTGTTAAATGTGTTACAGTGTGTTACAGTGTGTTAGAGGTATGTTAGAGGTGTGTTATAGTGTGTTAGAGTATGTTAGAGGTGTTTTAGTATGTTACAGTGTGTTACGGTGTGTTACAGTGTGTTACAGTGTGTTACAGTGTGTTACGTTGTGTTACAGTGTGTTACGTTGTGTTACAGTGTGTTACAGTGTGTTACGGTGTGCGTGTTACGTGTGTTACAGTGTGTTAGAGGTGTGTTAGAGGGTGTGTTGTCTCACCTTGAGGATCTCGAAGAGGTGCAGACAGTGGTAAACGGGAGTGAGCAGCAGTCTGGGTAGAACGTACTGAACAGCTTCTTTAAAACCTTCACAGATGGACTGAAGACAGACAGCAGTTTAGCATCATCATCATCTGCAGCAGAGGAACAGGAACAGCTGGGTGGAGCCTACAGGTGTGTGATGTCAGAGAGCAGGGCGGGGCTTACCTGCAAGTGGAAGGCGGCTCCCGGTTTGGACACCTGACTCAGGAAGTGTTCATGGAAACCAGAGCGCAGGGTGTCCTGAGCGTACGTCTCATAGGGGTCAAAGGCCAACTCCTGCCAGTCAATCACACAGCAAACAGAAGCACAGATCGGTCACATAGATACGGAAACATGAGGTTTAACAGTTCAGAAGGTAAAAGACAATAAATCATTAGAATCTAAAAGCTGCAAAGGATCGGGACCGTTTTCACCACCTGCATCAAAGATAAAAAACATCTTTCACTACTCGGAAAAATCTTAAATGGCAGAAAAATCTAGTTGGCAGAATTTAGTGGTTCTTGAGGCAAATATGTAGATTGAGTCTAGATGGATGTCTGTACCAAGTTTCCTTTAAATCGGAGTTATGGCGTAGGAGTTATGACTTTTCAAAGTTGACCTTAAATCACGCCCCCATCAGGCTGAGTGGGGTCATATTTCATAGGCAGCATTTGCACAAAACTTCCAAACATTGGTGAACATTTCATGTTTCTAAGATGAAATCATTGAATCCTCAGAGCACACACACACACACACACACACACACACACACACACACACACACCGACCGACCGACCGACCGACAGGTACCTCCGCCAGGTCCTCGAAGCAGCTCCCCACCAGAGGATGAGGACTTCCTTCATCCGTCATCTCCACCGTGTCCTCGATCAGACCCAACAGCTTCACCGTCACCTCATGGATATCTACGATCCGGCTAAAGATACTGTCCACATCCTGACAAACAGACAGGTGACAGACAGACAGGTTATAGACAGACAGGTTACAGACAGACAGGTCCACATCCTGACAGACAGACAGGTTACTGACATACAGTTTACAGACAGACAGGTCCACATCCTGACACAAAGACAGGTTTCAGACAGACAGGTCCACATCCTGACACACAGACAGGTTACTGACAGACAGGTCCACATCCCGACAGACAGGTTACAGACAGACAGGTCCACATCCTGACACACAGACAGGTTACAGACAGACAGGTCCACATCCTGACAGACAGGTTACAGACAGACAGGTCCACATCCTGACAGACAGGTTACAGATATACAGGTTACAGACAAACAGGTTACTGAGAGACAGGTTACAGACAGACAGGTCCACATCCTGACACACAGACAGGTTACAGACAGACAGGTTACAGACAGACAGGTTACAGACAGACAGGTCCACATCCTGACAGACAGACAGGTTACTAACAGACAGGTTACAGACAGACAGGTCCACATCCTGAAACACAGACAGGTTACTAGACAGACAGGTTACAGACAGACAGGTCCACATCCTGACACACAGACAGGTTACTAACAGACAGGTTACAGACAGACAGGTCCACATCCTGACACACAGACAGGTTACAGACAGACAGGTCCACATCCTGAAACACAGACAGGTTACTGACAGAAAGGCTACTGAGACACAGGTCCACATCCTGACACACAGGTTACAGACAGACAGGTATTATGACTGTGGTCATATTATTTCTTTGGTCTGTTGTGTGTGGCCCCGTTTTTTTTTTCCTCTTGTTCCAGTTTTATATGCAAATAGGTGTGTGCCATAGCCGGGAGTTCATTGGTGGGAAGCTCTCATGCCCAGAGACAGACAGAGAGACAGAGAGTCAGGCAGACAGAGAGACAGACAGAGACAGACAGAGAGACAGAGAGTCAGGCAGACAGAGAGACAGACAGACGGAGAGACAGACAGAGAGAGAGACAGACAGAGACAGAGAGTCAGGCAGACAGAGAAACAGACAGAGACAGGCAGACAGACAGACAGGCAGGCAGTACATACGTGCTGGGAGAAGAGCCTGTGGCTGCAGCTGAAGGGCTCTCTGAACACCTTGATCAGCAGGTTGAGCGTTCTCAGGTACTGACGGCCCTCAGACATCAAGCTCCGCACCAGCTCGTAGTAACTCTGCTCCTCATTGGCTGACGGCTCCTCGTCCATCAGAGGGAAGCCACTGATGTCATCCTCGTCCTGGTGGAACATGTCCATCAGCACCTGAGACACACACAGACAGGTGAGAGAGGGACAGACAGACACACAGACAGGTGAGAGAGAGACAGACAGGTGAGCGATACAGGCAGATAGAAAGACAGAGACAGGTGAGACACACACAGACAAGTGAGAGAGAGACAGACAAACAGACAGATGAGAGAGACAAACATGTGAGAGAGACAGGCAGACAGAGGGACACACAGACAGGTAAGAGAGAGACAAGTAAGAGAGACACCGACAGACAGGTAAGAGAGAGACAGGTGAGACACAGATAGACATTCAAAAGACCCTTTTCTTTTCCC
>NW_027595465.1:7500-27500 GCF_031162955.1 Sander vitreus | reverse complement strand
GCAGCTGGGCCGCCTGCATGGCTGCTGCTGCAGGACCGACACGCACAGTTCACCGCTTTACATGAAGGCTGAGAGTCCGGCAGGGAGGGAGAAGCTGTGGGAACATCCAGCGGGGACAGGCCGCTCCTCCAGAACAGCTGCCGGCGTCACTGCGACCATCCTCGACCGCTACACAGAGACCTGCTGCGGCCAGATGTGGAACCGCTGAACGTTAGCTTCGCGGCTAGCAGCTGAACGTTAGCTTCGCGGCTAGCAGCGGACGGTTAGCTCAGCGGCTAGCAGCGGACGGTTAGCTCAGCGGCTAGCAGCTGAACGTTAGCTCCACGGCTAGCAGCTGACGGTTGGATGTCGTACCGTTCCCCGGGATGATAGCATGGTGAGAGTTAACCGGTCCACACCAACAGGACCGGCCAGACCGGTAACGCTGCTGAGCTGGCCGGTTGATGCGTTAGCCTGTGTAGCCTGTGTAGCTAATGTTTTCAGCAGTCCGCAGCCTGCAGATGATCCATCAGCCGCCGACAGGTGAGTCCCGGGTGTGACACCTGCACTGCCTCACACCGGGAGGCTTACCCGGGTTATCCGTGTTAATCAGCGGGCTGTTCTGCTCCCTCCGCTCCGCTGCTAACAGGACACAGGGCG
This sequence comes from Sander vitreus, assembly GCF_031162955.1. NCBI lineage: Eukaryota > Metazoa > Chordata > Actinopteri > Perciformes > Percidae > Sander > Sander vitreus. The sequence goes on along the minus strand of NW_027595465.1, from coordinate 26,861 downwards.
GCTCCTCCCCCGCTGAGTGTCCGCTGCTCCGGCTCTGTCCCCCGGTCTCTCTCGGACAGTATCTCCGGGTCCGGCTCCGGCTCCCTGACAGCGGACTCTCTCGGACAGTATCCCCGGCTCCGGCCTCCTGACAGCAGACTCTCTCGGACAGTATCCCCGGCCTCCTGACAGCGGACTCTCTCAGACAGTATCCCCGGCCCTGACCCCCTAACAGCGGACTCTCTCGGACAGTATCCCCGGCCCACTAACAGCCGGTCACAGTGGCTGGCTGTGGTTGTTGTGACTCCAATGTGCGGTACGGTACTGTAGAGCGGATGCGCATGCGCAGTGGGCTCTGACGTAAATGGGTGGTTCTCCTTTTTTCCCCAAGATCTTTCTAAACTGTTGTATTTGTTATTTTATTGCAACCCCCTGGCATAATGACTGTTTGTGTTTGGTTTTTAGGTTCTGAGTGCTTGTCTTTGACTGTTGCATAGCCTAAATAAAGACTTAAATAAATGTTCTACTTTATTGGGCGGTTCTTCTGAGTGGGAGTGCGCGTGGCAGAGTGACGCCTGCTGCACCCCCCCATCAAAATAGACCTGACCCTCCCTTCGTCAGCAATACATTTTTCTATGACCCTCCCCAATAAGTTATTGATGCCTTCTGTTCTAGTTGGTACTTGGCAGAGATGGACAGATTACCACTGTTAACATGACTTAACCTCTACTCTCTCACCTTACACATACCACTCCTCTGTTATGGTGTGGGGGCCATTTCAGTAGATTAACTCACTAACATTGTTGTGGAAACACAGCATGGAAACTAAATGCACACGTCCTGCATTACTGCATTACTTCAAATACTAAGTTACTCCTCTAGTAAACTAGTATTCACATGAAATAAAACAATAAAACATTGAGACCATTCAGCAAGGCACTCTGGGTAATAACTGGTTGCTATGGACTCCTTACTAGGCTTCCTCAGTCGCTGTATATTTTAGCATATTGGTAAAACTGTCAAATCTGAACATTATCCAAAACTCCATTTCTCAGACTCCTTCCTTCTCAAATGCCTTGAAAAGGCTGTCGTTTATATATATGTCGTTTATGTATATATATATATATAAAATTAAAATGACAGATAAATAAGGACATGTACTTCTCAGCACAATCTACCGAAATTATTGTAAGTAATTTAAATAAGAAATTCCCATGTTCAAAAAGGAGTGGGAAAAGTTCATAAACAAACTTTTCTAGTCCCACCCCCTTTCTCTATTTTTATCCTTTAGTTAAATACAAAACAATTCAACACAATTCTTCTTTACATACACATACACCATATATCTACCTACCTACAGCTCACATATACCCATGCATACACAGGCACAGATGCATACATACATACACATGTTTTTTTTTAACTCTCTTTCTTTTCCATCTATGTTCTTCCTTTCCGTCTATCTATAGTAAATCAAATAATAACATATCCATACTAGACTTAGTATATAGGTCCAGGAACCATACAGTCAGTATACAATCCTGTAATATACTGTAATCTTTTTCTACAGTAATTAACAGCACTTTTACAAGACTTTATTGGCAACGTTTTTGCCAGGTATTTACTGTAAAATCTACACTCAAATTCATTATAGTGTAAGCACTTTGAGCATGTGATTCATGCTTTTATTTCAACTCGTTTAGACTACTGTAATGCACTTTACATTGGCGTTAACCAAACCTCTCTCTCACGCTTACAGTTAGTTCAAAACTCTGCTGCTCGTCTTTTAACCGGAACTCGTAAGCATGAACACATAACACCAGTCCTGGCCTCGTTACATTGGCTCCCGGTCCAATTTAGAATACACTTTGAGATCTTATTGTCTCAGACCCCTTACAAGTTTACACCCCCTCACGGTCACTTAGGTCTACTAATCAACTTCGGCTGGTCGCTCCAAAAAGTTTGTTTGTTTGTTTTAATGTGTGGTCTTATGTTGTTCTTTGTAAACCTTTGTTTTTTAAATGTGCTATATAAATAAAATGGATTGTATTGGATACATACTACTCTAGCGTTGTCTCTCTACATACTACTCTCTACTGTTGTCACTCTACATACTACTCTCTACTGTTGTCTCTCTACATACTACTCTCTACTGCTGTCTCTCTTCATACTACTCTCTACTGTTGTCTCTCTACATACTACTCTCTATTGCTGTCTCTCTACATACTACTCTCTACTGCTGTCTCTCTTCATACTACTCTCTACTGTTGTCTCCCTACTGTTGTCTCTTTACATACTACTCTCTACTGCTGTCTCTCTACATACTACTCTTTACTGTTGTCTCTCTACTGCTGTCTCTCTACATACTACTCTTTACTGTTGTCTCTCTACTGCTGTCTCTCTACATACTACTCTTTACTGTTGTCTCTCTACTGTTGTCACTCTCTACCGTTGTCTCTCTACATACTACTCTTTACTGTTGTCTCTCTACTGTTGTCACTCTCTACCGTTGTCTCTCTACATACTACTCTTTACTGTTGTCTCTCTACTGTTGTCACTCTCTACCATTGTCTCTCTACATACTTCTCTACTGTTGTCTCTCTACATACTACTCTACTGTTGTCTCTACATACTACTCTCTACTGCTGTCTCTCTACATACTACTCTCTACTGCTGTCTCTCTAAATACTACTCTCTACTGCTGTCTCTCTACATACTACTCTCTACTGTTGTCTCTCTACATACTACTCTCTACTGCTGTCTCTCTTCATACTACTCTCTACTGTTGTCTCTCTACATACTACTCTCTATTGCAGTCTCTCAACATACTACTCTCTACTGCTGTATCTCTTCATACTACTCTCTACTGTTGTCTCTCTACATACTACTCTCAACTGTTGTCTCTCTACATACTACTCACTACTGTTGTCTCTCTACATACTACTCTCTACTGTTGTCTCTCTACATACTACTCTCTACTGTTGTCTCTCTACTGCTGTCTCTCTACATACTACTCTCTACTGCTGTCTCTCTACATACTACTCTTTACTGTTGTCTCTCTACTGCTGTCTCTCTACATACTACTCTTTACTGTTGTCTCTCTACTGTTGTCACTCTCTACCGTTGTCTCTCTACATACTACTCTTTACTGTTGTCTCTCTACTGTTGTCACTCTCTACCATTGTCTCTCTACATACTTCTCTACTGTTGTCTCTCTACATACTACTCTACTGTTGTCTCTACATACTACTCTCTACTGCTGTCTCTCTACATACTACTCTCTACTGCTGTCTCTCTACATACTACTCTCTACTGTTGTCTCTCTACATACTACTCTCTACTGCTGTCTCTCTACATACTACTCTCTACTGTTGTCTCTCTATATACTACTCTCTACTGCTGTCTCTCTACATACTACTCTCTACTGTTGTCTCTCTACTGTTGTCTCTTTACATACTACTCTCTACTGCTGTCTCTCTACATACTACTCTTTACTGTTGTCTCTCTACATACTACTCTTTACTGTTGTCTCTCTACTGTTGTCACTCTCTACCGTTGTCTCTCTACATACTACTCTCTACTGCTGTCTCTCTACATACTACTCTCTACTGTTGTCTCTCTACATACTACTCTCTACTGTTGTCTCTCTACATACTACTCTCTACTGTCGTCTCTCTACATACTACTCTACTGTTGTCTCTCTACATACTACTCTCTACTGTCGTCTCTCTACATACTACTCTCTACCATTGTCTCTCTGCATACTACTCTACTGTTGTCTCTCTACATACTACTCTACTGTTGTCTCTAGAAAGCTAGAAAAAAGTGGTGAAAAAGCCAATGGTGGAAAGGTCGAAAGAAATTTGCACATTTTTTTTAAAGATTCTGGCTGCTTTCTCTGATGTTTTTGGTTGCTTTTTTTCAATGTTTTTTGTCAACTTTTTCGCCTTATTAGAAGTTTTAATGTGGTACAGTCTAAGAAATATCTGTGCATTAACAGTTGTATACATTATCCACAGCACTTGATTGAAGGGTGTATTTCTGTTTATTTACATTTTGAATTGCATTATGGGACCTTAATCTCCACTCCATACTACATTCATCCCACAGATATAAACAACATGAATTTGAATACATTTCAGCTGCAAGTAACTTTATGGAAAATATTGACAAAAGTGACGGTTTGAATGGAAGTATTAGTACTTTGAAATGTTATTTTGTCCACGTTGGTAACAATCGATTGTGAATTGTTTTGGTTATACTGACAGTTAATGTTAGATATGTATTTATACTATACATACACCATCAAATAATACAACAAAATGAACAAAATATTTGTCACATTAAGAGCTCCTATGCTATGAAACTGAAAATACTAAATAAATACACGGACGTATAACATCCAAACTTTACCCACACAAAACATTTCTTTATGATGTTGCGGCATTTATTTAATCCTACGAAAGGACAAGAAATATTTTAAGACCTTTTTTCTGTAATGTTACACTTTCAAGGCCTTAGTTTTAGAGTATTAAACCTAAGACTTTTTAATACATTTTAGACCCGCGGGTACCCTGAGAGGGGTATGATGGGCTATAAGAGGGGTATGATGGGATATCAGAGAGGTATGATGGGATATCAGAGGGGTATGATGGGATATCTGAGAGGTATGATGGGATATCAGAGGGGTATGATGGGATATCAGAGAGGTATGATGGGATATCAGAGCGGTATGATGGGATATCAGAGAGGTATGATGGGTGTCAGTACCCGATCCGTACCGCCTGTATGCGCATGCACATAATTACGGAGTAGAAAACTAACAATGTCCCTGTGCGATTTGTACCACGCATGTGTTGAAACACTTTACGACTTTATTATACAATAGTCATAGCTACAAACAATCGAGACTTGTCACTGATCCAAAACCGTGTAGCGACGTCGTTGTTTTGTTTATGCTAATGTTTTTACTTGTAATACTTCGTATTGACTAATAACCATAGACTATTATTAATGTGATGAAGTGTAAACGTACATAAGTGTCCTTTTGAAGACGGGATGACAGCTCTTCCAGCCACCACTGCTGTATACCCCTATTGTAGCTACATGCTAACGGCAGTAAACATGTCATCTTAGCTGGTAATGTTAAATTCTCCCCAATACGGGTCACATTCCTGCTGAAACATGTCCGATTGTGTAGTGTTTGGTTCAGAAGCCTTTATCTGCGATTTTTGACATTAGAAAGTGCTGCTTCGTTCCACTACAATCTAACGTTAGCATACTCATAGCTAACTATTGTAGCTGCATGCTAACGCGACATAGCGGAGCATATATAGCTAGCTATATATGTACGTATGTAGCAGGACTTTGTACCGTAAAAAAAGAAAAATCACCAATAAAGGCTTCTAAACCAAATACAGTAAAGTGACCGGAATTTGGGGTGAAATGTCCAGCATTGAGCTACATAATAGTTTGCTAGGAGTTAGCTGGTCTCTCACAGAGATCTCATTTGTAGCCCTGTTTTTACCTGATACTTTCATCAAAGTGCAAACACATGAAGTGAGAGGTATACACATGCTTACACTTTATTTAAAGCATGATTAACCTGAAGCAGGATGGAGTCATGACTTAAAACACCAAAGCAAGGCTTCTAGCTCAGGCTAGCTAGCGTTAGCAAATTACCTTCAAAGTTGCAAAGAAATGATGAAACGTAAAATTTGAAGCCTTTATTTAATTTGCTACATGGTGTCGTACTGGATGGCCGGACGACCCTCCGTACATCATTAACAGATACTTTAGGCAACTCCAGCAAACACCTTGTAAACTTCATCTCTGCCATCATAACGGTCTACTGTCACTGTCTAATGTTTTCTTCTGGTAACCAGAAATGTCCAAACATCCTTACGCCAATGCGTGCATAGAGCTGTGAAGTTTGCCGGTGTTCGCGCAAGTGTAGAACTGATCAGGTAGTGTCGTAAAACACGTTGAGTTTCTGCGCATGTGTGAACTGTGCGCATGCGCAGAACGGATCTTACAGTCGTTACGGATCGGGTACTGACAATGGGATATCAGAGGGGTATGATGGGATAGCAGAGAGGTATGATGGGATATCAAAGGGGTATGATGGGACATAAGAGTGGTAAGATGGGATATCAGAGGGGTATGATGGGATATCAGAGGGTTCAGGAGGGGCATCACAAGGAGAGTTGGTAGAAAAGGCATCCAAGGATTTGATAGTTTAAGAGGGTATCAACACATTCTCACTCCCAGCAACGCTTGGTCAGGTGACTTTGGTGTTTGTTGTTGACACAAGAAGTCGCCTTTAGCGTCACATTTAGACTCTCTGGGCCGGGACGTACGTTTAACTGACATATGGCACAAGAACGGGAAAGTAAGGTTTAGGAAAAGATGGTGGGTGGGGTTACAAAATGTACGTTTCAGTGACATGGGGGACAAGAACGGGACATGAACCCCGGTCTCCTGGGAGAAAGTCCTGAGTTGGAGACACATCCACCCCCCCAACCAAGTATCTTTCATACTACTCTCTACTGTTGTCTCTCTACACACTACTCTCTACTGCTGTCTCTCTACTCTCTACTGTTGTCTCTCTACACACTACTCTCTACTGTTGTCTCTCTACTGTTGTCGCTCTACATACTACGTGATGGCCTATGCCACACAGGTTAAACAGCCAGCAATGGTCCTTCCCGGTGCAGAAAAGGTGTGGCCAAGGGTGAAGGACTGTTATATACTATGGCCTGTCAATTGGGCCATACCATCAGATGCCATGCTGGAGGGGGGATTTAGGTTTAGGTTGGGTTTATTTGTATTAGTTTCAATTATGTCCATTTTGGTTTTCCCCTATGTGTGTTATTTGGTTTGGCCCGGTTAGTATATATGTTCCCTTTTGTCTCATTCATGGAGGGCAGTTTGAGTTCACATTTATTTTTGTTGTAGTTATGTTTGGTTTAAGTTATATTGAGTTGACCTATTTTAGAGGTTTATATATTAAGTTCGTGGGTTTTATATTGTTTTGTGCATTTTTTGGGTAAATAAAAACCCATTATTTTCAACAAACTCCTGTTTTCCTAATTGTCTTACTGCTTGGTCCCTGACACTACTGTTGTCTCTCTACATACTACTCTCTACTGTTGTCTCTCTTCATACTACTCTCTACTGTTGTCTCTCTACATACTATATATATATACTATTACTACTAACCCTATATATACTGCTGCTCTGCCCGGTGCGTCCCGTACCGTAGATAGCGTCTAAAGGAGATGCTATCTGACGCTGAGAGGCGCTGACCAAGAGTTGGGAGTGAGAACGAGTTGAGGGGATAAATGCTAACATCTGATCAGAAATACCTGATAAACTGGCCAGACAGAATATGCAGACGCAGAATTTTAAACAAAATAAAATAAAACTCATAATGTTAACACATGTCCACCCAAATCAGAAAATAGTAAACGCTAAATTCTACAGATTTCATCCTGGATCACAGCTAAAACATATAAAAGAAATCCACAGATTCTGTTTGGGTCTGGTGATCAGAAATATCTGATGAATCAGCTGTTAGTGGGTATCAGAGATACATTAGGGGGTATCGGAGGGTACAGACGAGGCATGGAGCTGGCTACAGGTCAGAGACTGATGATGACTCAACATTGACTCCTAAATTTAATAAATAATAAAGGACCAAAGAGCAGCATTCAGGTTTGTAATCAATCTGATCACCTGGTCTTCCTGTCAGAGAGAGAGAGAAGAAGGCAAGGCAGCGAAGAGACAGCTCTGATCTCAGTTCTTAGGGTGATGAGTAAAGGGACTCTTGGATGTTCTGTTGTAAATTTTCCACGTTTTATCCGGACAAACACGTTTGTTTCCACAGGTTTTTAAACTCTTTAAAAACTCCGAGGGTTTTTGGGTCCGAGTCAGTGGCTCAGCTCGCAGGCCGATGGCTGAATGCATTTCAACAACAACAACTCGTACATACAGTAACACTACTTCAATGACTTCATATATTCTCTTAACAGGTAAAAAACACTTCTTCATATTTACACGTGTGTGTGCGGATGAACTCTGGGATCCAAACAGCTGCAGTGGTTCAGTCACTCACACCTTTTTAACAGATTTTTATGCAAATTATTTCAAACTCCGCCTAGGGGGTTAATCGTATTTCTCTCATTTTTGGTTGGAATAATCCTTCGACTGATGTCACCTTAAATTGCAAAGGAAGTTTCGATAGCTCTAACGATGATGTCATAGGTCATGTGATAACATGCCTTTTTAGGCCCTTTGCAGGTATGGGACCTTTTCAAACTCCTCCAGGAAGATTTAAAGCATCCTTCTCAAATTGGGCCAGCAGCTTGTCAAGACGTTCAGGATGCCGGCGTGGCCCCATAGGCCGGTCCGTGCCACGCCATAACACGCCATAACACAGATAGCCTTCCCTTTACATTTTCCAATCTGCCTGAAACATCACATACCTGATAGAGACCAGACCAGGGCCACGCTCAGCCCCGACACACTCTGCTGTGAGTGCTCAACCTTTTCATTACCACGAGTTTACAGGCACGTCTCTGCTGATTGGCTATCAGCTGTAACTAGGGCTGGGTATCGGATTAAAACGTTTGACACCGGTACTGATACCAAGACTGTGACTTTGATACTGGTTCCTAAACGATGTATGGATGTTTCAGCTGTGACTACGTGAGCGTAGACACCCAATCACAGACACTATTACATCTTGGTAGAAGCATGCTGAGTGCGGATTGGGTCCCTGACGCTGATGAGATTTACTCGTTAGGGATTGACATCTGGTATTGAATGACGAGGAATTTTTCAATACTCGATACTTGTTGAATTGGTTAGCCAGCCCTGCATCTGATCCAGCCACCAAACGAGAGAACACCAAAATCAAAGCTGTTTCACACTGTTCACAGGAAACACGGCCTTTAACCTGGAAACCATAGCAACATGGTGACACCGTTTAGAGATAGAACGAGCGCCCAAACAGACAGGTTACCTGGAAACACCTGTGACTGTTCAGAGACATTTTGTGTCTGATGCTAAGGTATGTCTTAATATTTAAAGAAGTTTGGACTGCAGGCTGATGTTTGGATCTTCAGGTTCTTCCAGCAGTCGAGTCTGAACTCAGTCTGAAACATCTGGAAACATCTGAACTCAGTCTGAAAACATCTGGAAACATCTGAACTCAGTCTGAAATCAGTCTGAAAACATCAGAATTCAGTCTGAAAACATCTGGATTCATGATATCGTTCTGTGTTCAGACCTCCACATCCTGCTCCACACGGTTATTATCCAAACTGAACCTGAACATTAAACATGTCTGTGACATCACTACAGCCAGCTGGAGCGCAGCAAAGATGTTCGGAAGAAGTCAGCTGAGTCTTACGTACTATAAAAAATTAATATCTCAACCCAAACTTTAAAGAGACTTTGTTGGTCTCAGACTGAGTCGGACGCGACTGTAGCATATCTGTGTGTGTCTGTGTGTGTGTCTATGTGTGTGTGTGTCTGTCTATGTGTGTGTGTGTGTGTGTGTCTATGTGTGTGTGTGTGTGTGTGTGTGTGTGTGTGTGTGTGTGTCTGTGTCTGTGTGCATGTGTCTGTGTGTCTATGTGTGTGTGTGTGTGTCTGTGTGCGTGTGTGTGTGCGTCTATCTATGTGTGTCTGTTTGTGTGTGTGTGTGTGTGTGTGTGTGTCTGTGTCTATGTGTGTGTGTCTGTTTGTGTGTGTGTGTGTGTGTGTGTGTCTGTGTGCCTGTGTCTATGTGTGCGTGTGTCTGTGTGTGTGTCTGTGTGTGTGTGCGTGTGTCTATTTGTGTCTGTGTGTGTGTCTATTTGCGTGTGTGTGTGTGTGTGTGTGTGTGTGTTACTTTAAAGTCCATATCATAAACACACAGCAGGGGGCAGCAGAGAGACACTTCTGTCTTACAAACACTTTGCTTCAGATTCATTGAACACATTTTAGAAACACGTGTTGAGTTCCTGCAGTGGATCAGACCGAGGCTCAGCCTCCAGAACCGTCCAGAACCGTCCAGAACGCGGCGTCCCGTGACCCAGGAGCATCCCGGTCCGATAGCCTGCCCGAGGTTTCCTCCCGGTCTGGTTGCCGGGCAGCCAGCGCCTCAGACGGAGGACTCGCGGGCGGTTTTGGAGCGCAGAGCTCCGGCCCGGCTCAGGAAGGGGAAGGTGGTCCCGAGGCAGCCGGCGGCCACGGTGAGGCCCAGACTGGCCCAGGCACAGCAGATGGACCAGCCGTACCCATGATCCACGTCCGCTGGCAGGCCGTAGATGAAGGGCGGGTTCCTGGAGAGGTCGTAGGTCACGCTGGCCGCGTACGTACACAGAGAGATGGTGCAGAAGATCCCTGCAGGAAACAGGAAACAGACAATCAGCAGGAAGAAGTCTCTTATACCAAGCTCTGCACAGCGCTGTGGAGGAAGGTCTGGCTACACCACAGATGCATTCTGGGATACGAGAATAAACGCTCTGGGATGTTTACATTTCTTTAAACCAATCACAGTTGTCTTGGGCGGCGCTGAGCTCCAGCCGCAGCGAAGGTGACTCTGATAAATAGTCTCAGGAAGGAACGTCCCAGTTAGAGAGGAAATGATCTAACATATTCTTATTAAATCTTATCAATCATTCCCTGAAAGAACCAGCAGGTCTGACTTGTTGCTCCATCCACATCTTAATAATAATAATAATCGAATTTATATTCGAAGCGCTTTTCACGAACTCAAAGTCGCTTTACAGGGTAAATTTACAGGCAGATAATAAAGACAAACAAAACAAAACAAAATAAAACAAAACATCTTCTTCATAACTTGATATGTTCAGCGTGTAGCTTGCTAGCTAGTTGTTGTTTCCTGAAGACAACGGACTTGAGAACGGCAACCTTGTTTTTCACAGATTCTTTAAGCAAGCAGCATCTTCATATAACTGATTATTTTTCCTACGTTTAACGAAACGAAATGATCAGGATCAAGATGTTATCTAAAGACTCTGCTGCCAAGATGAGAGAAGTAAATGCTACTGACTATCTATTAGTCATATTTAGTTCATATTTAAAAAAACAATAGTTATTGTGTTGATATGCAATGAATGAACTGTAATACCTAATGTGACCAGCAGAGGGAACTATCTGGTGATATGACCATGGTGGAGGTTGGTGGTAAACGGAACAAAGAAGAGTAGCTACAAACTAAGTTTGGTGATTATGTTCGGTCGTACATTAAAGTTTGAGCACAAGTTCATTGTGGATTAAAACCAAGTCTCATCTTGAAGACTCAAACAACACATGGTACCAGGAGTAAACCATTTTTGTCAAGCTTCAGTTTGACTCGTAAACTGGATGTTTTGAAGCCACAGAAAAACATTGTGTATGAAAGGTATGTGTTCCGGTCACGGATGCAACAGCCCAACGAAACTTTTGATTGCTTTGTGACTGTGATTTGAAGCTTAAAAGCGCAGTCATGTGATTTTGGAGATCTGAAAGATTCTATGATCCGCGATCAAATAGTCTATGGAATCCAAGATAAGAGGATAAGGGAGAGGCTTTTAAGAGATGCTAAACTGACTCTGGAAGAAGCAGAGAGACTATGTCACGCAAGTGAATTAGCCCAACAGCACGCAAAGACGTTTAGTGAAATGAATGCCACAGCAGTACATGTGCTAAGGTAGCTGTAGTCAAAAATAAGATGAAAAAGTATACACCACAATAGAAAAACAGAGAAGATGCAGCAGCGTACTCCTGCAAACGTTGTGGTAGCAGACATGAGCCCCGGCAGTGCCCTGCCTATGGCAAACGATGCTCGAATTGCAAAGGAAAAAATCATTTTGCAAGACAATGTAAGGTCCAGTTAGAGAAAATGTTTTGAAGCAAAAGTCCGGAAGATCATAATGTCTAACAATTTAGTGTTATATATATTTAAGTAGCCTAGTAGTTGTATCAACACCTGAATGTAATTGTTCGGATTTTCCGTTATTTAGCCCTCCGAAAAGGCTTACCAGGAAGCACACCATGTCATGACTCGTGTTTGTCCTTAAGTTTATTTTAAATGAAATGACCACAGGTCATAAACCTGAAATACAACAAACAAATAATGACAATATATTATTCAAATATACCATGTAACCATATTATTCAAATAATATAATATAATAATAATAATGTAAATAATGAAATCAACGAAGCCTGCAACACCATCAAAATGTGGCAAATCTGGCTTAAAACAACATTGACTACATCACCCAGAATGCCTAGCGTCAGAGGAGCATCCGCACAGTGACTCTGCCGTCACTGGTTGCTATGGACGCTGTCACAGGACACAGAACCCATGCCACCATGTGCCTTGTACAAAGGATTAACACACGCACAAACACAACAACGCGGCGTTCCACCATGGATCACCGAACCAAACCACCGCCATCACCACCGCCACCAGAAACCAGCAGAGTGCTCCGAACAGTCAGCACAACGCAAACGGCTAATGATAGCCTAATGCTATACAGCATCCGGGTCGCTGAGCAACCGCACCTTGCGAGCTACAAGTTACTCTCGGCCAACTAACACAGACACAGTGAGGTAAACGTTCATTGCTCAAACATATAAGTGACTTAAATATTATTACTAGACTGCGTGAGTAGTTACCAGTTACATACCAACGGGCTGTGTGCTCCTGAAGATGATCTGGGTGAAATGATTACCAGGTGCCATAATTAAAGTTTCTAATGAAGCTGCGCATGCGCACATAACATAACAAATCTGAGCATATATGAAGCTTAAAGAAATTACTCGTTCCCATTTGCTTCTCTCTCTTTTTTTTCTTTTTCTTTATCCTCTTTTCGTGAGTGAGTTAAAGGTCTCAACAGTAATCAATAACTGACCGTCAAATCAAATTAATTCAGTACAATTCAAAAACTTGTTGACAATATTAATTGTCACGTAACATAGAACTGAACATATATGTATGAATGTAGATATGAATAATGTTCTCTCATTAACTAAATAAAACTAGGGCTGCATTTCAAAATAAGAGAAAATAAATAAAATGTGAAAATTGTTCCTTATTTTCCTCTAACTGTTACCCTTTCTCTGTCTCACTCGTCTGTTTTCGCTCCCTTTGTTTTCTACATGTATTGCTAGCTTTTTAATCCGACTTTCTTTTCCTGTGTAACTTGCCTCTAACTCTCTCATCTGTCTGCACTGTAGAGTCCCAATGTTTACCGCCCGGAATGCAAAGACTTCATTGGCTGAGTGGTATCACGTGGGATGGCTTAACTCACATGCAATTGGACTGTGCACTTCCTCATCCACTAAACCACTACCGTAAAGACTACAAAAGCTGCACATATTAAAAGAGAAGCGCCCCGTCAGGTTTTAATTCATAATCTTTTGTTTTGGTCCGGGTCCGTATGGGACGGCTTCTAGGTCCGGATCCGGACCGTAGTCCGTCTGTTAGTGACCTATGCCATAGAGGGAAATGCTAGGCACTTAGAAAATGAAGATACATGGATTGTATCATTACCAATCAATGGAGCTTTAGTAGCGCTAAGGATTGACACAGGCGCACAAGCAAACTTGATCGGCATGACTGAAATTAAGGCCATGAAAGAAAAGCCTAGAATAATCAAGAAAAGAGTGCCACTGAAAGACTACAACGGAAAAGACATAGAAAGCAAAGGTCAGTGCAGACTGAAATTGACTGTGATGGACAAAAGCTACAATGTACTGTTCTCTGTTGTACCTGAGGGGCGGGAGTCACTGCTCGGTGGTGTCTCCTCAAAGAAATTGAACCTGGTGAGGAGAATCTACCACATAAACTGCTCAGAAGCAGTAAGTGTACACACAGGCACAGTTGAGTCCATTGTGCATCGTTACCAAGACGTTTTTAAAGGACTAGGATGTCTTCCATGCACATACAAAATCAAACTCAGAGAGGATGCAACTCCAGTAATCCATGCACCAAGGAGAGTTCCAGCTCCACTTTGGGAGTGCCTCAAAAAGGAACTGGAAAGGATGTCAGTTAAAAGTCATCACAAAAGTGTAAGAACCAACAGAGTGGGTAAACTCAATGGTGTGTGTCAACAAAAAGAATGCAAGCAAAGAACTGAGAATATGCATGGACCCAGGACTTCTCAAAGCTAGATGCGACACAGGGATTCTGGCAAATCAAGTTGGATGATGAGAGCTCAAGATACTGCACATTCAATATGCCTTTTGGGAGATATAGATTCCTGAGAATGCCATTTGGCATAATCTCAGCTTCTGAAATATATCATCGAGCAATGGACTATATGCTAGAGGGCCTAGAAGGGGTCCGTAGTTATGTAGATGATGTGGTAATGTGGGGCTCCACTCTACTAGAGCACAATGAAAGACAAAAGTGCTCCAAAGGGTGCGAGAAACAGTCAAAGACAAGGAGCTACAAACAGTGATGGAAAACATTCACAGTGGCTGAAATTGCTCTGCTCACAAGTGCAACTTCCAACTGTGTCATTACTCATGTCAAGTTCATTTTTGCCCGGCATGGGATACCAAGGACTGTAGTGAGCGACAATGGTCCTTGCTATAACAGCAAGGAATGCAAGACAATATGGATTTCACCATGTCACTTCAAGTCCACAGCATGCACAGGCAAATGGCAAAGCTGAAAAGGGAGTGCATATCATCAAACAGATTCTCCAAAAGGCCACAGACAGCAAGTTGGATCCTTATTCAGCTCTACTAAGCTACAGAACGGCCCTGTCTTGAATGTGGTTTATCCCCAGCAGAACTGTTGATGAATCACAAGTTACGCACAACCCTACCTTGCTATACAGACAACAAGAAGAATGCAGAGACAGACAGAACTGGAGAATATGAAATGGAAACAAAAACAGTGTTATGTCAAGTCAACCAAAACCCTCAGACCACTTGTCAAAGATAATGTGATGCGTATCCAAGACCAGCATGCGTGGAACCGAAAAGCTCTTGTTCTCCAGGAGGTCGGACTGAGAGCATATGAAGTAAGGACTGAGGAGGGTCACGTGCTCAGAAGGAACCGTCACAAACTTCTCAAATGTTCTCTTTTTGAGTGTTGAAAGTGGAAAAGTGGAAAGTGAGATGTATAATTGGTGATCTTTGAAGTTCATTTGTTTAAAGAGAGAAGAGAAAAGTATTATTAAAAAAAAATGTATATAAGTTGCAAAGAAAAATATGTGAATCTGGTTGTTCATGATCCCAATGTCATTTACATAAGTTGAGGCATGTTTTGTTCACAGTTCAAAGAAAGGGGGATGTGTTGATATGCAATGAATGAACTGTAATACCTAATGTGACCAGCAGAGGGAACTATCTGGTGATATGACCATGGTGGAGGTTGGTGGTAAAGGGAACAAAGAAGAGTAGCTACAAACTAGGTTTGGTGATTATGTTCGGTCGTACATTAAAGTTTGAGCACAAGCTCATTGTGGATTAAAACCAAGTCTCATCTTGAAGACTCAAACAACACAGTTATTATTTGAAGACTTCCCATATTTATATTCCTGAGTCAGTGATTTTGATTGAGAGCTCGGTAACTGTGGAAGTTGTGGAGTCCTAGCTTTATTTGAGACCAAACAGTTTATTAATTATCCTGTTTCATCTCATTTGATATCATTTAAGAAACCATCAGTATTATTTATTTTCCCTAATTCACACACACATGCTACATTAGCCTCCAACGTTTCGGTAGGATCATAGAGATATTTTAGGATATTTGAGTTTAATTATTAACTAAACGCATGTTGCCTGAACCCCAACAAAGGAACAAAGGTGCGTTCAAACCTCTTCTGTTGTCGGGGCAGTGGCTATCATTTAGAAACAAAAAAGACACATAACAAACGCTTTAATGTGCTGATTTTAATAAGTAATGTTATTTTTTTAGGTTTTGATTTAAAACTGGCCAGGAGCAGCCTGCAGAGCTAACTCTGGCTCATTCACAGTTAATGTGCTGCATATTAATGAGCACTCTTCCTGTCAGATAATCAAATAAATGAAATCTGTTAACATAACCCTTATCAGTTTACTGATTTTGAGCATGTTGAGGTTGTGTATTGTTGTAATAATCTGGTGTACCAGCAGAGGGCAGCAGAATCAAACTGACCATCTTCACCTGACAACACCTGTCTTCAGTCAGCACTGTCTGTCAGCCTGAGCTGGCCTCTGATTGGCTGCCGGCTGCTTCCTGTTACCTGCCATTAGGGAGAGCAGTCCGGAGACGTGCTGCGTCAGACTCTCCTCCCAGAAGAAGCCGACGGACGCCACGATGCTGCCGCACAGCAGCACGGCCGCCGCCATGCCCAGGAACCCTGCTGTGATACGACGTAGGTCTACACACACACACACACACACACACACACACACACACACACACACACACAGACACACACACACACACACACACACACACACAGACACACACACACACAGACACACACACACAGACACACACACACACACACACACACACACACACACACACACACACACGAGGAAACAGAGTGAGTGTTGCCGTGGTAACCACCTCCTGCTGTCCCTCCACGCTGTTACATAACTCTGTGATGGCGTGTGGAGGACTCTTAACTGGGCAGTCTGTCAATAATCATCTATTATAATTCTGCTCATAACGGTTCCCTCTGATAACATCATAACTACAGATTGAGCTTTATAACAGGAAACCTTTAACACAGATTTAATAATGGTCCTCATGTTCTCAGCCAGACACGTGCTCAAGCAAACAGTAAAGAAGAGAAATGAAAAGCATGTTAACACGTCCAATATGTAATATATGAAATATAATATCAGCAGCAGACACCACTCGTCCTGCTGGATGGTCCTAGTGTTTATAATGTTATATAAATGTATAAATGTATATAATATATAATATTACGCAGCAGATGCCACTCGTCCTGCTGGATGGTCCGCGTCAGGTTCAGAGGGATGTTCCTCAGTCTGATTGGCTGAGAGAAGTGATACTTCACAGCTGTGCAGCGATCAGCGATACCTGCAGTGACACAGCGACAGGTGATGTCATCATACTGCACCTGTAATGTCATCATACTGCACTTGTGATGTCATCGTACTGCACCTGTCACTTTGCATGTTTATCTCAGAACGCTCAGTTAGGGTCAGGGAACACTGCGTTAGGGAACACTGGGTTATTGCTACTATATGACAGACTACAGTTTCAAATGAGGAAGCAGCAGGAAGCTATGTTTCTGTTCCAGCAATAAAGTTAAGCTGCAAATGCTAAATCTGCTACATGTCATGCCAAACTCTGCACATTAATCAAAAACACAGTGAAAGTATGTGTATTGAATGTGTGCCCTGTAATATTATCAACCATACTCTAAATTGCGTATATTGGCTTTCTCTTCAAAATCCTGAATCACCAATGCTGGCAAACCTCTGACACCACTTAATGCCACATAGGCCTGGCCTGCAGAAAATACTTTTTTAAGGGACACTGCAGCTTCATCAACAGTAATTCCTTGTACCTTATGTACTGTACAGGCAAGTTTCAGAGGAAACTGCCAGCTCAACTTTTGTATTTAACCTTTATTTATGGAGTTATTTACCTATCTTTCTTCAAGAGTGCATTCTTTCAATTTGAGAGCATTTCTCACTGATATTATGTTCAAATTTTGTAATAATTTCTCTCAAAACCTTGCTCTCACACTCAAATAGTCACTGCTCGTGCTTGGATTTGCTCTGCTTGTGCTCAAACTTTGTGCTTGGACTCAGATATGTTTTTCTGTGGACAGATTTTCTGCTCTCAGCTTTGGCCCTTCTCCTCACACTCTCCTCGCCTGATTCTTCACGCTTACAAATCTTCTCCTCACGGATTTCTCTTGTGCTCTCGCATTGTTTGTGTTACAATCCTCTCAAAATTCCCCAACCAATAGAATGCCAGGTGTAGTGTTGACCAATGAAATGATCCCTGCCCCGTTGAAGGTGCGTGCGCTTTACGTTAGAATGTCAGTTGCTTATCCCCTCCGTCCACTTCTTTATTATTAGTATATGTCAACAATGTGCACAGAATGGTCGACGCTCTTTCACCTGCACCCATCAAACGGGAGAAAGCTTTGAAGTGGGACATATCAAGTTAGGTCCATAACTATGAGGGTGAGTAACATCAATTAAGCACGTAGTATATGGCGCTAGCATATAGCCTAGCGTGATGTCTGTGAACAAATAGATTTTCTTTATAATTTAGCTAGATTAAACGACATATGACGGACAGTACGTGTCTATTTAATGACCACACTTTGTATTTTTTCCTCGTTAACCATGTTCCTGGGGTTAGGGTTAGGGGTTACCTGTGTCTCTGTCTGAGTAATAATATATATAATAATAACCTGTCTGTGTGTGTCTGAGTAATAATATAAATAATAATAACAGACTATGTATCTCTGAGTAATAATATATATAATAATAACCTGTCTGTGTGTGTTTGGGTTTCTGCACAAATCGATGATGATGTAATCTTCAGTCTGATGCAGCGTAATGATATGAAACATGTTGTAATGTGATTAGGAGTGCAGTAATCTGATTACTCTCTCTCCTCTCTGACCTCCAGGTTTCAGCTTGGCTCGCTGCCAGACGCTGCAGAGAGAAAACTGCTGACATCATGATTACACCCAGCATTTAATCTGCAGAGAGAAAACTGCTGACATCATGATTACACCCAGTTTTTAATCTGCAGAGAGGAAGCAGGGTCAGAGCTTCTGCTGTCTGAAAGTGTCTGAAATTGTCCAAAACTGTCTGAAACTGTCCAAAACTGTTCGAACCTGTCTGAAGCTGTCCGAAATTGTCCGAAACTGTCTGAAACTGTCTGAAACTGTCTGAAACTGTCTGAAGCTGTCTGAAACTGTCTGAAGCTGTCCGAAACTGTCTGAAACTGTCCAAAACTGTCAGAAATTGTCCAAAACTGTCAGAAACTGTCCGAAAACTGTCAGAAACTGTCTGAAACTGTCTGAAGCTGTCTGAAACTGTCTGAAGCTGTCCGAAATTGTCCAAAACTGTCCGAAACTGTCCGCAATTGTCCGAAACTGTCCGAAATTGTCCGAAGCTGTCCGAAACTCTCCGAAGCTGTCTGAAACTGTCTGAAGCTGTCTGAAACTGTCTGAAACTGTCCGAAATTGTCTGAAACTGTCCAAAACTTTCTGAAGCTGTCCGAAATTGTCAGAAACTGTCTGAAACTTTACGAAACTGTCCAAAACTGTCTGAAACTTTCTGAAACTGTCTGAAATTGTCTGAAGCTGTCCGAAACTTTCCGAAGCTACTGTCCGAAGCTGTCTGAAGCTGTCTGAAACTGTCGGAAACAGTCTGAA
>NW_027595465.1:0-2500 GCF_031162955.1 Sander vitreus | reverse complement strand
TTAAGTCAGTTTAAATTATAAAAAGAAGTAGGCCTATGCACTGGTGTCTCCTATGGAATTATCATTTCTATATTATTGTAATACCCTGTATATACCCTGTATATACCCTGTATAAACCCTGTATATACCCTGTATATGCCCTGTATATACCCTGTATATACCCTGTATATGCCCTGTATATATCCTGTATACATCCTGTATATGCCCTGATATGCCCTGTATATGCCCTGTATATACCCTGTATATGCCCTGTATATGCCCTGTATATACCCTGTATATATCCTGTATATGCCCTGATATGCCCTGTATATGCCCTGTATATACCCTGTATATTCCCTGTATATGCCCTGTATATACCCTGTATATATTCCCTGTATATGCCCTGTATATACCCTGTATATATTCCCTGTATATACCCTGTATATGCCCTGATATACCCTGTATATGCCCTGTATATACCCTGTATATATTCCCTGTATATGCCCTGTATATACCCTGTATATATTCCCTGTATATACCCTGTATATACCCTGTATATATTCCCTGTATATGCCCTGTATATACCCTGTATATATTCCCTGTATATACCCTGTATATGCCCTGATATACCCTGTATATGCCCTGTATATACCCTGTATATATTCCCTGTATATGCCCTGTATATACCCTGTATATATTCCCTGTATATACCCTGTATATACCCTGTATATATTCCCTGTATATGCCCTGTATATACCCTGTATATGTTCCCTGTATATACCCTGTATATGCCCTGTATATACCCTGTATATGCCCTGTATATACCCTGTATATATTCCCTGTATATGCCCAGGGACAACGGATGGAAATTAGTAATTAAACTCATAAAGGTTGGTGTGATAGCAAGTTACCAATTTATGTCCAACTGTTCATTTACAGTTTTTTACAATCACTTTGGCACTAATTTCAGAACCTTGATGTCATTTTTCAAAACTCACAGCCAATGATCAAAATACACATTTTTCAAAACTCTAACACTTTTTTCAATTGCTTGGATACGATACACATAAACCAAAGATCATTTGTTCGTTTAACAAAGATCAGCTGTTCAATATGACACAACTTAACATCAAAGTACTACTACTTCAAAAAGCAATTCACACATTACATTTCAGATGATTGTCTATTCATTTCATTACAATCATCTAACTATCAATCGATACAACTACTCAAAATGATAAGTACCTGTTGCAGTACTCTTAATGTATAGTTGTATGGAAACAGACAAACAATATTCCATGTTTAGATCATGAAAGTTTCAAGATAACGAGATTCATTGTCACCAGTTATCGTGGAGCATGAACCAATTAGACTACATGATCTATGGATGTAATATTTCATCATCCTTCTTTACTGTAATGTACTACTGTTTACCAGACACTGTTTCTATGGTCCCATGTACTACCTTTACTGTAATGTACTACTGTTTATCAGATACTGTTTCTATGGTCCAATGTACTACCTTTACTGTAATGTACTACTGTTTATCAGATACTGTTTCTATGGTCCAATGTACTACCTTTACTGTAATGTACTACTGTTTACCAGACACTGTTTCTATGGTCCAATGTACTTCCTTTACTGTAATGTACTACTGTTTATCAGATACTGTTTCTATGGTCCCATGTACTACCTATACTGTAAGGTACTACTGTTTATCAGAGACTGTTTCTATGGTCCCATGTACTACCTTTGAGACTATTTACAGTATTGGCAGTACTGCACTGTATGCATGCAGGTCCTTGGATTTGCTTGTCCAAT
Source organism: Sander vitreus (assembly GCF_031162955.1). NCBI lineage: Eukaryota > Metazoa > Chordata > Actinopteri > Perciformes > Percidae > Sander > Sander vitreus. The sequence continues at coordinate 700 of NW_027595465.1, read as the reverse complement.
TCTGCCAGCTCGTTACTGATGATTGAGATATATACTTTATATATATAGATATATACATATACATATACTTATATATACTCGTACCACATTGTTCGCCAGGCCGAAGGTTTTTTCCAAAATGTTTAGCTAATTGTGATGTAGATGAGAACCTGCGCCCAAATCCACAAGACGGAGTTGATGAATATGTAGAAGTACAGTAATCACTTCTTTGTTTTGCTTTTTACAGTACAAGCAAGTTGAGGAACACTGCATTTGATGTTTTACAGTACTACTGTCTTTTCTTTTCTATTTTGTAACTAATTATTTTTGCTTTGATTCAAATAAACCTATGTTGTGATTGTACTGTGTTGTTTTTCATCAATACATTTCAGGTTTGTCTGTAGTATTCTCTCTACTACTGCAGTACCTTTACAGGGATGTATTTGCATGAAGTACCATAATGAAACATGTATCACCTATTTTGTACTTCAATATTTAATGATTGTACGAATGATGACCCAGTGAAATTATGGGTAGCTTGTTTGTGTTGTTGATCTAGAGTAACGTTTCAATGGTATTTCACTATAAATTAGTTTTTGAACCAATGATTGTGCAAGATGTCTTTAAAGATATGAATGCACAATGCAATGTTTTGAACATTGGACAGTCTGTTTTACAAGTGATGATCGTTGTGAGTTTTGCATCTAGAGTTTTGAAAAAT
>NW_027595464.1:132500-135000 GCF_031162955.1 Sander vitreus | reverse complement strand
CCACACGGTAAACAGACCACACGGTAAACAGACCACACGGTAAACAGACCTAACAGCAACAGAAACGTAATGCTCCCACACAAGACAACGACAACACAGAGACTAAATACACAGGTTAACAAGGACTAACAAGAAACAGGAGACACAACAGGTGGAACAAATCAGGGCAGAACAATCAAACAGGCGGGAAAACAAAAGACAGGAAGTAATCTAGATAGGACAAGGGAGACGAGACAGACTTCAAAATAAAACAGGAAACAGAACATCACAATCATGACATGATGAGAAGTAACGGTGCTGCAAAGGGTCAAAATAGTATCTGTTAGGCCCCACGCCAAGCCCAGTGAAGCGTAAAATACATTAATAAATGCCGTTTTTTCTTTCTTGCCTTGTATCAGCGTTATCATTGTTACTAGTAATACTACTGGCATTACTTATAATTATTACTACATGTTTGGGTGTTGAGTTATAACTGTTATTGCCATCACTACTCCGTCTTTCATTCCTTTCCTGAGCAATGCAGGGTTGGGTTTGGGGGGTTAAAACAATGTTAAAATGACATGGTCTGTTGTTACACCCTTGTGTTATCACTTCTTTTATAACAATGTCATTAAAGGAATTGTAAAAAACATAATAATAATAATAATAATAATAATAATAATAATAATAATAAATGCCAGCATGCGATTAATGCAATTAAAACAATGTATTGCATCACGATTAACGCGTTAACGCTGACAGCTCTAGTTCATACTTATAATGTCTATATTCTTTAATCCTTCTTATATTTAGAGAATGTGTGCCATGCAACAACACCATGACAAATTCCTTGTATGTGTAAAAATCATACTTGGCAATATAGCCCTTAAAACTCTGAGCGGAGAAGTTTCCGTGTGTTCGTTTCGTTCTCCGCCTCCTGCCGAGGTCGCTGCGTGTCAACCCAGACTACATCTACGGGAAGCCGGAGAGGACAAACAAACATCTGGAGCAGCAGGCGGAGACACCTGTCTGCAGAGAAGGTGACCTTTTCCTCCAACACGCCGACACACGGAGAACAGCAGCAGCGAGCCCCGAACATCATAACCTGAATATTAAAACAGGACAGACGGCAGAAATACTACAACCTCAAGACTTTAAAAATGACTCTACGTGTTCATTTTCACATCCAGATGTCCTCATGTTACACAAATGTTCAGGCTTTCTACAAATGTCTACACTTGTGCTCTTTCTCTGACTTCATCTGTTCTCAGGTAACTTATAATATATATATATATATATAACTTATAACTACATCAACGTTATTACAGTTGATTCTGAGAGGAACATGAATGTGTGACGATCCATCCAACAGTTGTTGAGATGTTTTAGTAGTGAAGGACAGACAGACAGACAGACACACACACACACACACACACACACACACACACACACACACACACACACAGACAGACACACACACACACACACACACACACACACACACACAGACAGACTGACAGACAGACACACACACACACACACACACACACACACACACACACAGACAGACGGACAGACAGATACACACATACACACACAGACAGACAGACAGACACACACACACACACACACACACACACACACACACACACACACACAGACAGACAGACAGACACACACACACACACACACACACACACAGACAGAGACACACACACACACACACACACACACAGACACACACACACACACACACACACACACACACAGCACACACACACACACACACACACACACAGACACACACACACAGACACACACACACAGAGACACACACAGACACACACACACACACACACACACACACACACACACACACACACAGAGACACACACACACACACACACACACACACACACACAGAGACACACACACACACACACACACACACACACACAGACACACACAGAGAAACACACACACACACACACACACACACACACACACACACACACAGAGACACACACAGAGACACACACACACACACACACACACAGAGACACACACACACACACACACACACAGAGACACACACAGAGACACACACACACACACACACACACACACACACACACACACACACACACACACACACACACACACAGAGACACACACACACACACACACACAGAGACACACACACACACACACACACACACACACACACACACACACACACACAGGGAAATATATTAATGGAAACTTTATAACCTGGCTGGTTTTATGGAAATGAACAAAACTTCCCTCCATGTTGTGTCTCTGTGTGTGTGTGTGTGTGTGTGTGTGTGTGTGTGTGTCTCTGTGTGTGTGTGTGTGTGTGTGTGTGTCACCGTGTGTGTGTGTGTGTGTGTGTGTGTGTCCGTGATGGTGGGTTTCTAGGGAAGTTTTACATACTTCATTCTTCTGTTGTAATGATTTCTGTGCATTAAAAGCAGCATTTTGTATGAAATGTGTTTCATAA